>NW_013942061.1:0-623 GCF_000517525.1 Limulus polyphemus
GTTATAAATTCTGTAACTAGAGTTACACGTAGGTGTTCATGGAGTAGTTGTACCAAGTAAGGCTGAAGATGAATATGGTGGTTATAAATTCTGTAACTAGAGTTACACCTAAGTGTTCATAGAGTAATTGTTCCAAGTAAGGCTAAAGATGAGTATGGTGGTTATAAATTCCGTAACTGTAGTCACACCTAGGTGTTTATGGAGTAGTTGTACCAAGAAAGGCTAAAGATGCCGAACTTATAACCACCATATTATTTAGCCTTACTTGGTACAACTACTTCATAAACACCTAGGTGTAACTCTAGTTAAATTTATAACCACCATACTCATTAACTCTAGTTACACTCCATGAACACTTAGGTGCTTTAGCCTTACTTGGTACAACTACAACCACCATACTCATATAAATTGTGTAAATAGAGTTACACCTTACAACTACTCCATGAACACTTCAAAGAAAGGCTAAAGATGAGTATGATGGTTATAAGTTCTGTAACTAGAGTTTCACCTAAGTGTTCATGGAGTAGTTGTACCAATTAAGGTTAAAGATGAATATGGTGGTTGTAAATTCGGTAACTATAGTTACACCTAGGTGTTTATGAAGTAGGTTGTACCAAGTAAGG
>NW_013942062.1:0-550 GCF_000517525.1 Limulus polyphemus
CAGTGTTCCTTGTATGTTTATTTTCCCACGCGTCCATTTCAAAGATCACTTCCTAAACGGGGGACCAGCTGAATGTATCGGTGCAGCATATCCTTCAGGTTGGATGATCGAATATAATTTTCTAAAATTCATGAAACATTTTGTGAAGACAGTCAAATGTTCTAAGGATCATCCTATTGTTCTTCTCCTTGATAACAATGAGTCACATATCAGCTTAGATTGTATCAATTTTTGTGTGGAAAATGGTATAAATCTTCTTTCGTTCCCGCCTCACTGTTCGCACAGATTACAGCCCCTGGATAGAAGTATATACGGGCCTTTCAAGAAGTATTATAACGCAGCAGCTGACGGTTGGCTAAAGAACAATCCTGGAAAAACAATGTGCATTTATGATATACCAACCTTAGTAAATCAAAGCCTTACACGAGCACTTACTCCAGAAAATATCAAGAAAGGTTTTCAAGTTTCCGGCATATATACTTTTGACCGTCACATTTGTTCAGATGAAGATTTTCTGCCCAGCGACGTAACAGATCGCCCCTTGCCAAAT
>NW_013942063.1:0-1214 GCF_000517525.1 Limulus polyphemus
AAAAGTCGACAAAATATAGTGGAAAACTGACTAAAACGACCCATATCAATGTCAACAAAATCTGGTGGAAGGAAGACTAAAAGACCATTATAACAGTCGACAAAATATAGTTTAAGAAGGATTAAAAATACCATTATGAAAGTTATTAAAATATAGTTTAAGAAAGACTAAAAATACCGCTATCAAAGTCGAAAATATCTAGGCCTTCTTAGACTATTTTTCGACTTTCATAACAGTCCAAAATCGAGTGGACGAAAATTAAAAACATGTTTTCAAAGTCAACAAAATCTAGTGGAAAACTTACTAAAAGGACCCTTATCAATGTCAACAAAATCTGGAGGAAGGAAGACTAAAAGTCCGTTATGCTATCAAAGTCGAAAATATCTAGTCTAAGAAGGCCTAAAAAGACTGTTATGAAAGTCGACAAAATCGAGTGGATTAAAACTAAAAACATGTTTTCAAAGTCAACAAAATCTAGTGGAAAACGAACTAAAAGGACCCTTATCAATGTCAACAAAATCTAGTGGAAGGAAGATTAAAAGACCGATATAACATTCGACAAAATATAGTTTAAGAAGGTTTAAAAATACCATTATAAAAGTCATAAAAATATAGTGTAAGAAAGACTAAAAATACCGCTATCAAAGTCGAAAATATCTAGTCTAAGAAGGTCTAAAAAGACTGTTATGAAAGTCGACAAAATCGAGTGGACAAAAATAAAAACATGTTTTCAATGTCAACAAAATCTAGTGGAAAACTGACTAAAAGGAACCTTATCAATGTCAACAAAATCTGGAGGAAGGAAGACTAAAAGATCGTTATAACAGTCGACAAAATATAGTGGAAAACTGACTAAAACGACCCATATCAATGTCAACAAAATCTATTGGAAGGAAGACTAAAAGACCGTTATAACATTCAAAAAAATATAGTTTAATAAGGATTAAAAAATAACAGTCGACAAAATATAGTTTAAGAAGGATTAAAAATACCATTATGAAAGTCATTATAATATAGCGTAAGAAACACTAAAAATACCTCTATCAAAGTCAAAAATATCTAGTGGAAAACTGACTAAAAGGACCCTTATCAATGTCAACAAAATCTAGAGGAAGAAAGATCAAAAGTCCGTTATAACAGTCGACAAAATATAGTGGAAAACTGACTAAAACGACCCAAATCAATGTCAACAAAATCTAGTGGAAGGAAAACTA
>NW_013942064.1:0-416 GCF_000517525.1 Limulus polyphemus
GAACCCCGCCTCTTCTCCCCAACGATAAAACACATTATAGCAATAACAGAGACAAACACAGTACAGTAAATCTGATTTAGATCATTAAGAAACACAAATCAGAGAATAGACGGAAATACAGATTTAAATTAATATGTGTATGTTACTTACCAAAAACGATTAACTCTTTACAGAAAAAAATTGATTTAGTCAAGAAATAGCACCATATATATAAAAAATAAAACTTTTGAGACATATTTCTATACCTTTGAATTACTTAGCCATATATAACAAATACTTGATATGATTTTAAAAGAAATGAAATGATTTTAATGATAAAGTTAGTAAAAGAGATAAAATAATTTAAGGTCCTTTTTTGTTTATCCAATAGTATACAGTTAATAAACCTAAAATGCAAAATGTATAGTTTCGTTATT
>NW_013942065.1:0-260 GCF_000517525.1 Limulus polyphemus
AACTCCACGAACACCTAGTTGTAACTCTAGTTACACAATTTATAACCACCATACTCATCTTTAGCCCTTACTTGGCACAAATACTCCATGAACACCTAGGTGTAACTCTAGTTACTGAATGTCTAACCCATACTCATCTTTAGCGTTATTTGGTACAACAACTCCACGAATACCTAGGTGTAACTCTAGTTACCGAAGTTTATAACCACCATACTCATCTTTAGCTTTACCTGGCACAACTACTCCATGAACACTTAGGT
>NW_013942066.1:0-268 GCF_000517525.1 Limulus polyphemus
TAGTTAAATCTTGGGAATTCTTATTGACAGTACACAGTATTGTTAAATTTTGTGTCTTCTTATTGACAGTACACAGTATCGTTAAATCTTGTGTCTTCTTTTTTGACAGTACACAGTATCGTTAAATATTGTGTCTTTTTATTGACAGTACACAGTATCGTTAAATTTTGTGTCTTCTTATTGAAAGTACACAGTATCGTTAAATCTTGTGTCTTCTTATTGACAGTACACAGTATTGTTAAATCTTGTGTCTTCTTATTGAAAGTAC
>NW_013942067.1:0-354 GCF_000517525.1 Limulus polyphemus
TAAGAAGGAGACAATATTCGACGATAATGTGTACTGTCAGTAAGAAACACAAATTTAACTAATAATGTGTCTGTCAATAAGAAGCACAAGATTTAACGATACTGTGTACTGTCAGTAAGAAACACAAGATTTAACAATAATGTGTACTGTCAATAAGAAGACACGAGATTTAACGATACTGTGTACTGTCAATAAGTGTCTTCTTATTGACAGTACAAGATTTAACAATACTGTGTACTGTCAATAAGAAGACACAAGATTTAACGATACTGTGTACTGTCAATAAGAAGACACAAGATTTAACGATACTGTGTACTGTCACTAACAAGCCACAAGAATTAACAATACTGTGTA
>NW_013942068.1:0-395 GCF_000517525.1 Limulus polyphemus
GAAGACACAATATTCAAAGATAATATGTACTGTCAGTAAGTAACCACAAGATTTAACAATAATGTGTCCTGTCAATAAGAAGACACAAGATTTAACGATACTGTGTACTGTCAATAAGAAGACACAAGATTTAAGAATACTGTGTACTGTCAATAAGAAGACACAAGATTTAACGATACTATGTACTGTCAATAAGAAGGACACAAGATTTATAAATACTGTGTACTATCAATAAGAACACACAAGATTTAACGATATTGTGTACTCTCAGTAAGAAAACACAAGATTTAACGATACTGTGTACTATCAATAAGAAGACACAAGATTTAACGATACTGTGTACTGCCAAAAAAAAAGCACAAGATTTAACGATACTGTGTACTGTCAATAAGAAG
>NW_013942069.1:0-382 GCF_000517525.1 Limulus polyphemus
GTTATATGTAGTTGATCCAGGAGTAATATGTAGCATGTTTGCTCAGTTATATGTAGTTGATCCAGGAGTAATATGTAGCATTTACCTCGGAAAGGAACTTTTATATTTCTTTGTTTTGCGTATTGCCAGTTTTATACGGAATAGTTTTGGTTTGTAGTAATTTCCCGTTATTTTTGACGGGCTTTTATGCTAGTAATCGAATAAAAAGAGAAATGAATACTATTGACTGTTAAAATAACGAATACAGCGAGGGAACTTTGCATAGATTGTACATTAGCGTAAAGTTTAGTCCAGTAAAATGGTTCTTTCCCGTTTCTATTTATTTCCTACTTCATTTCTTTTGTATTTATGACACTGAATACACATGTTGAAATGAAAACGA
>NW_013942070.1:0-417 GCF_000517525.1 Limulus polyphemus
GCTCACCTCCTTCCACTTTTAGAAACGCTCCCTTATAAACACTTACTTTTATATATGACATGAATAACCAATAAGCTTAGAATGTCTCCCTAGTAGTTTTCTAACGCACCTATCGTCATTTATTTCTTTTAAATCAAGATTTCTATGAGTTAGGTTGTGTCTTTAGTTTGCTCGAAATTTCATGTTTTTCTTAGAGTAAAATACATCTTAGTTACTAAGCTTGATAAATTATAGTGGAATTCTATGGTATTAATGTAGTAATTTATGATTTTTTAGTTATTCAAATGTATATATATATAACCTAAAAAAAAAGTATTTTGTTTCATATCCTCCACATGCAATTTTTTAAAGGCTTAGCAACCTATGTCAAGCAGCAACAGATTACAAAGGTTGTAACTAGAAGAGATAATTGTTTGT
>NW_013942071.1:0-273 GCF_000517525.1 Limulus polyphemus
CTTTCACAACTAAAATAAATCCACTGCTTAGTTTATTCAAAGGAGTTTTTTTATTTTATGGGCTAAATGAAAATTAGAAATAAAATAAAAATTTCTGCTCAAATGTCCGAAGCAAAGCACAACTTACAACATTGGCTTTCTCTTAGCGTGTATCCTGTAGGGTAGTCCCCGCCTTTCTCAGGTTGTATATATGCTAAAGTAAGATACAAAATAGTTTATAGTTCATGTATTGACAATTTAAGAAACAACATTTTGCACCAACATGACCTTGTT
>NW_013942072.1:0-686 GCF_000517525.1 Limulus polyphemus
TGAACGTTCGTTGCATACTTGCGTATCTACATGCAAAATTCTAGCCTTCTATTATCATTTTTGCGACTTTAGTGGTCGTTTTATGTTACTCTTTTATTGGCTTTTCTGGAAGCGTATGTGTACTGCAGTGAAGCTTTTGGTTACTGATTGTTTTTCGATTTCCTTTTACTAGAGGGTCCTAAATTGATGATTCTTCACCAAATTTGGTATGTAGGTACACTTCAACGTTGCGTAGTAATATGCAGAGTTTTACCTTCCTACTGTTTGTTTTAAAGGAGTTATGGAACGTTTTGCGTTTTGTACCAGTACGTCGTTCCATTTGGACGGATCATCTCCAAATTTTGTATGAACGTTCGTTGCATAGTTGCGTATTTACATGCAAAATTCTAGCCTTCTATTATCATTTTTGCAAAAAGAAATCGAAAAACAATCAGTAACTAAAAGCTTCACTGCAGTACACATACACTTTCAGAAAAGCCAATAAAAGAGTAACATAAAACGACCACAAAAGTCGGTAAAACTCTGCATATTACTACGCAACGTTGAAGTGTACCTACATATCAAATTTGGTGAAGAATCATCAATTTAGTACCCTCTGGTAACCAGAAATCGAAAAACAATCAGTAACCAATAGCTTCACTGCAGTACACATACGCTTTCAGAAACGCCAATTTTCCTACTGTTTG
>NW_013942073.1:0-760 GCF_000517525.1 Limulus polyphemus
TCTTCTTATTGACAGTACACAGTATCGTAAAATCTTGTGTACTTCTTATTGAAGGACACATTATTGTTAAATATTGTTTTCTTACTGACAGTACACATTATCGTTGAATATTGTGTCTTCTTATTGACAGTACACAGTATCGTTAAATCTTGTGTCTTCTTATTGACAGTACACAGTATCGTTAAATCTTGTGTCTTCTATTGACAGTACACAGTATTGTTAAATCTTGGGTCTTTTATTGACAGTACACAGTATCGTTAAATCTTGTGTCTTCTTATTGACAGTACACAGTATGTTAAATCTTGGGTCTTAAATCTTGTGTGTACTGTCAATAAGAAGAAATAAGAAGACACAAGATTTAACTATACTGATTTAACGATACTGTGTACTGTCAGTACACAGTATCGTTAAATCTTGTGTCTTCTTATTGACAGTACACAGTATACAGTACACAGTATAGTTAAGTCTTGTGTGTTCTTACTGATAGTACACAGTATTTATAAATCTTGTGTCTTCTTATTGACAGTACACAGTATTGTTAAATCTTGTGTCTTCTTATTGACAGTACACAGTATAGGTTAAATCTTGTGTCTTCCTATTGACAGTACACAGTATCGTTAAATCTTGTGTCCTCTTATTGACAGTACACACTATCGTTAAATCTTGAGTCTTTTTATAGATACTACACAGTATTTCTAAATCGTGTGTCTTTTTATTGAGAGTACACAGTATTGTTAATTCTGGTGTCTTCTTATTGACA
>NW_013942074.1:0-654 GCF_000517525.1 Limulus polyphemus
ATTAGTTGAGCTGATTTTAACACAACATAGTAATTATTAGTAAACAGTTTAGGTACATTAGTTGAGCTGATTTTAACACAACATAGTAATTATTAGTAAACAGTTTAGGTACATTAGTTGAGCTGATTTTAACACAACATAGTAATTATTAGTAAACAGTTTAGCTACATTAGTTGAGCTGATTTTAACACAACATAGTAATTATTAGTAAACAGTTTAGCTACATTAGTTGAGCTGATTTTAATACAACATAGTAATTATTAGTAAACAGTTTAGCTACATTAGTTGAGCTGATTTTAACACAACATAGTAATTATTAGTAAACAGTTTAGGTACATTAGTTGAGTTGATTTTAACACAACATAGTAATTATTAGTAAACAGTTTAAGTACATTAGTTGAGTTGATTTCAACACAACATAGTAATTATTAGTAAACAGTTTAGGTACATTAGTTGAGCTGATTTTAACACAACATAGTAATTATTAGTAAACAGTTTAGCTACATTAGTTGAGCTGATTTCAACACAACATAGTAATTATTAGTGAACAGTTTAGGTACATTAGTTGAGCTGATCTCAACCCAACATAGTAATTATTAGTAAACAGTTTAGGTACATTAGTTGAGCTGATTTCAACACAACTTTCAGATTTTC
>NW_013942075.1:0-364 GCF_000517525.1 Limulus polyphemus
AGGGGTTACTCAATTTGTTTTTGCGTTTTGATGGAAATCCCGGTATGTTCACATGTCTCCCGACTTGAAGTAAGGAGGCCATTGGACCTGCTGTCTATTGCCCAGCTGACCCAACTATGCCTGAAACCATGATGAGAGTATCCGACGTTCGTTGCTCAAACCCTATGTAAGTAACTATTGCTGTCCCTCTCAGAATCGAATAATGTCGTTAAGATTTGGATGTACAAAGTTTAATATTAAGTTATGTCTGAGCAGATTTCAATCAATGTATTAAACAATTCAAAGGTATCTGCGTAGCAAGTCAAAAATTATAGATCTTTAACGTTGAAAGTACAAATGCTTCCTGCTCTTGATGACAAGAAAA
>NW_013942076.1:0-374 GCF_000517525.1 Limulus polyphemus
ATTTAGTCGATATTGATAACGGTATTTTTAGTCCTGACTCCTCAAGATTTTGTATAATTTAATAATGGTCTTTTTTGTCCGTCTACCACTATATTTTGTCGACTGTTATAACGATCTTTTAGTCCTCTTTCCACTAGATTTTGTTGAATTTTACAAGGGTAATTCTAGTCCGATTTCCACTAGATTTTGTTGCCTTTGAAAACGGGTTTTTAGTTTTCCTTCTACTAGATTTTGTCGACGTTCATAAGACGTTCATAACAGTCTTTTTAGGCCTTCATAGACTAAATTTTCGACTCTGATAACGGTATTTTTAGCCCTTTTTCCTCTTGATTTTCTTGACTTTGAAAAGGGTTTTTAGTTTTTCTTCTACTAAA
>NW_013942077.1:0-502 GCF_000517525.1 Limulus polyphemus
AGTACCATGGTTATAAATTCGGTAACTATAGTTACACCTACGTGTTCATGGAGTAGTTGTACCAAGAAAGGCTAAGGATGAGTATGATGGTTATATATTCGGTAACTAAAGTTACACCTAGGTGTTTCTGGAGTAGTTGTACAAGTAAGGCTAAAGATGAGTATGGTGGTTATAAATTCGGTAACTAGAGTTACACCTAAGTGTTCATGGAATAGTATTACCAAGTAAGGCTAAAGATAAGTATGGTGGTTATAAATTCCGTAACTGTAGTCACACCTACGTGTTTATGGAGTAGTTGTACCAAGTAAGGCTAATGATTAATGAACACTTAGGTGTATCTCTAGTTACATAATTTATAACCACCATACTCATCTTTAGCCTTACTTGGTACAACTATTGGAGTAGTTGTACCAAGTAAAGCTAAAGATGAATATGGTGGTTTAAATTATGTAACTAGAGTTACACCTAAGTGTTCATGGAGTAGTTGTAACAAGTAAGGCTA
>NW_013942078.1:0-859 GCF_000517525.1 Limulus polyphemus
TAGGAATATTGTTCTGATGGCTTGTTTTGTAAAGTTGGGGATATTCTTCTGATGGCTTGTTTGACAATTTAGGGATATTGTTCAGATGGCTTGTTTTATAAAGTTGGGGATATTGTTCTGGTGGCTTGTTTTATAAAGTTGGGGTTATTGTTCTGAAGGCTTGTTTTATAAAGTTAGGGATATTGTTGTGATGGTTTGTTTTATAAAGTTAGGGATCCTGATCTGATGGTTTGTTTTATAAAATTAGAAATATTGTTCTTGTTTTATAAATTTAGGGATACTGTTCTAATGGCTTGTTTTATAAAGTTAGGGATATTGTTCTGATGGCTTGTTTTATAAAGATAGGGATATTGTTTTGATGTCTTGTTTTATAAAGTTAGGGATATTGTTGTGATGGTTTGTTTTATAAAGTTAGGGATCTTGATCTGATGGTTTGTTTTGTAAAGTTAGGAATATTGTTCTGATGAATTGTATTATAAAGTTTGCAATATTGTTCTGATGGTTTGTTTTATAAAGTTTGGGATATTGTTGTGATGGTTTGTTTTATAAAGATAGGGATCTTGATCTGATGGTTTGTTTTGTAAAGTTAGGAATATTGTTCTGATGACTTGTTTTATAAAGATAGGGATATTGTTCTGATGTCTTGTTTGATAATTTAGGGATATTGTTCAGATGGTTTGTTTTATAAAATTAGAAATATTGTTCTAATGACTTGTTTTATAAAGTTTGGGATATTGTTCTGATGGTTTGTTTTATAAAGTTTGGGACATTGTTGTGATGGTTTGTTTTATAAAGTTAGGGATCTTGATCTGATGGTTTGTTTTGTAAAGTTAGGAATATTGTTCTGATGACTTGTTTT
>NW_013942079.1:0-357 GCF_000517525.1 Limulus polyphemus
GTCTCCTGGTCCAAATCTGACTTCAGTAGATCTCTTATCATAAGTTAACTTCATCAAATCAGCAGACGTTTTCAAGTTTGTACGCACTTGATGGTGAATATCATCCATCCTTTCCGATAACACTTCCACAAGCTCTGACATATTCGCAGGCAACTCTTCATCATTTGGGCGTCCCTTATGCTTGGGTCCCCTTGTATCACTACATGTACGGCATGTCTTGCACCATTTTTCCACATCTCTCCTCATACCTATCCAATAAAATCTTTGTCGTAGATGACTCAATGTCTTCTTGATTCCGGACTCAATGTCTTCTTGATTCCGAGATGTCCTCCAGTTAAATTATCATGGGACTGACGC
>NW_013942080.1:0-618 GCF_000517525.1 Limulus polyphemus
AAGTATATAGAAAAGTATATAGTCAAGCATATAGACAAGTATATAGTCAAGTATATAGACAAGTATATTGTCAAGTAGATAGACAAGTATATAAAAAAGTTTATAGACAAGTATATAGTCAATTATATAGAGAAGTATATAGACAAGTATATAGCCAAGCATATAGTCAAGCATATAGACAAGTATATAGACAAAGTATATAGTCAAGCATATAGACAAGTATATAGTCAAGCATATAAACAAGTATATAGAGAAGTAGATAAAGAAGTATATAGACAAGTATATAGTCAAGTATATAGTCAAGCATATAGACAAGTATGTAGAGAAGTATATAGTCAAGTATACAGACAAGTATATAGTCAAGTATATAGTGAAGTATATAGACAAGTATATATAGTTAAGTGTATAGACAATTATATAGTCAAGTATATAGACAAGTATATAGTCAAGTATATAGACAAGTATATAGAGAAGTGTATAGTCAAGTATATAAAGAAGTATATAGTCAAGTATATAGAAAAGTATATAGTCAAGTATATAGACAAGTATATAGTCAAGTATATAGACAAGTATATAGAGAAGTGTATAGTCAAGTATATAAAGAAGTATATAGTCAAG
>NW_013942081.1:0-468 GCF_000517525.1 Limulus polyphemus
GAAGAAACAAGTAATAACTCTCCAATGTTCTCATCTTCTACAAGTCACACAAGGAACAAGTTATGGTTCTCTAATGCTGTCAATTTCAACAAGTCACTTAAGAAACAAGTTATAGCTCACTAATACTGTCCTTTTCTACAAGTCAAACAAGGAACAAGTTATAGTTCTCTAATGTTGTTACTTTCTAAAAGTCCCAGAAGGAACAAGTTATGGTTCTCTAATACTGTCACTTTCTACAAGTTTCACAAGAAACAAGTTATAGCTCTCTAATGCTGTTTCAGTCTACAAGTCACACAAGAAACAAGTTATAGCTCTCTAATGCTGTTTCATTCTACAAGTCACACAAGAAGCAAGTTATAGCTCTCCAATGTTCTCATCTTCTTCAACTCACACAAGAAACAAGGTTAAGCTCTCCAATGTTTCCATTTTCTACAAGTCGCACAAGAAACAAGTCATGGTTCTCTAATA
>NW_013942082.1:0-328 GCF_000517525.1 Limulus polyphemus
GGACCGTGATAACGCCAAAGCCTGTTGGCATGCACCACTTTCGGTTTACCTCGCCGACCACATTTTACCTGGAAAGTCACGTCTGAGAGACGATCCACTATGTCATATGGGCCTTCCCATGGAGAAGACAACTTAGGAGACTTCCCTTTGGTCTTCCTGGGATTATACAACCACACCTTGTCTCCTGGTCCAAAGTTGACTTCAGTAGATCTCTTATCATAGGTTAACTTCATCGAATCAGCAGACGTTTTGAAGTTTGAACGCACTTGATGGTGGATATCATCCATCCTTTCCGATAACATTTCACAAACTCCGACACATTCTCAGG
>NW_013942083.1:0-409 GCF_000517525.1 Limulus polyphemus
AAATACGCAAGTACGCAACGAACGTTCATAACAAAATTCGAGAAGATTCGTCCAAAAGGAACGAAGTACTGGTACAAAACGAAAAACCTTCCATAACTCCCTTAAAACGAATAGTAGGAAAGTGAAACTCTGCATGTAACTGCGTAACAATAAAGTGTACCTACCTACCAAACTTGGCGAAGAACCATCAATTCAGTACCCTCTGGTAACAACAAATCGAGAAACAATCGTTAACAAAAAGCTTCACTGCAGTACACATACGTTTTAATGGAAGCCAATAAAAGAGTAACATAAAACGACCACAAAATTCGTAAAACTAAAACTAGAAATCTAGAGTTTTCCGAATCTTTTTGAATTTTTTAATGAAGGTTCACGTCAACCTTGCGAAATTACATATTCTAAATGGGAC
>NW_013942084.1:0-365 GCF_000517525.1 Limulus polyphemus
GACAGGTTTAGTGATTACTACATCAGTTATGTCTGTTGTAATCTAGGGTAACAGGTTTAGTGATTACTACATCAGTGATATCTGTTGTTCTCTATGGTAACAGGTTTAGTGATTACTACATCAATGACGTCTGTTGTTATCTATGGTGACAGGTTTAGTGATTACTACATCAGTGATGTCTGTTGTAATCTATGGTGACAGGTTTAGTGATTACTACATCAGTGATGTCTGTTGTTATCTATGGTAACAGGTTTAGTGATTACTACATCAGTGATGTCACTGATGTAGTAATCACTAAACCTGTCACCATAGATTACAACAGATGTTTGTTGTAATCTATGGTGACAGGTTTAGTGATTACTACA
>NW_013942085.1:0-278 GCF_000517525.1 Limulus polyphemus
GATGTAATCCTTAACTAATTCCAACTTATTAACATCCAACTAAAGTTTATGCTAAAACCAATGAATCAGATAATCATTAGCTAATTCCTACTTATCAACATCCAACTGAAGTGTAAGTTACAAACAATGAAAAAGATAATCCTTAACTAATTCCAACTTATCAACTTCGAACTGAAGGGTATGTTACAAACAAAAAAAGAGATAATCCTTAACTAATTCCAAGTTGTTAACATCCATCTGAAGTGTATGTTACAAACAATGAAAGAGGTAATCCTTAA
>NW_013942086.1:0-525 GCF_000517525.1 Limulus polyphemus
TGCTTTGAAATTGCCATTGAACATGCAATTCATTGAAACTCCCACGTGCAGCATTTCCAAAGCATCCGGCATGGGAAAAGTATTGCAGAAATGAATACTCATTGTTTGGGATGAATGCACAAAAGCGCCAAAAATCGCTCGAGGCTCGTGATCGATCATTGCAAGATTTGATCAGACCATTTGGGGACGCAGTATTTATTGCTTGCAGGAGATTTCAGGCAAACATTACCTGTAATTCCTCGATTGACACCAGCGGACGAAATAAATGCTTGCCTGAAATACTCTACTTTGTGGCGACACGTAAAAACGTTAAAATTAACTACAAATATGCGTGTCCAGCTGCAAAACGATCGATCAGCTGAGATATTCTCACGTCAATTGCTGGAAATTGGGAACGGAAAGGTGCTGTTTGATCTGACCTCAGGACGAATTTCATTGCCTCATAACTTCTGCAATTTAGTGACGTCAAAAGAAGAATTGGTTGAAAAAGTATTTCCCAATATTCAAACAAATTATAGGAATCAT
>NW_013942087.1:0-286 GCF_000517525.1 Limulus polyphemus
TTTCTTATTGACAGTACACATTATTGTTAAATCTTGTGTTTTCTTACTGACAGTACACAGTATCGTTAAATCTTGTGTTTTCTTATTGATAGTACACAGTATCGTTAAATCTTGCGTCTTCTTATTGAAAGTACACAGTATTGCTAAATCGTGTTTCTTCAAATTGATAGTACACAGTATTGTTAAATCTTGTGTCTTCTTATTGACATTACACAGTATAGTTAAATCATGTGTTTTCTTATTGAAAGTACACAGTATCTTTAAATCTTGTGTCTTCTTATTGACA
>NW_013942088.1:0-522 GCF_000517525.1 Limulus polyphemus
GTCTTCTTATTGACAGTACACAGTATCGTTAAATCTTTTGTCTTTTTATTGAGAGTACACAGTATTGTTAAATATTGTGTCTTCTTATTGACAGTACACAGTATTGTTATGTCTTGTGTCTTCTTATTGACAGGACACATTATTGTTAAATCTTGTCTTTTCTTACTGACAGTACACAGTATAGTTGAATCTTGTGTATTCTTATTGACAGTACACAGTATCGTTAAATCTTGTGTCTTCTTATTGACAGTACACAGTATCGTTAAATCTTATGTCTTCTTATTGGTTCTTATTGATAGTAGACAGTATCGTTAAATCTTGTGGCTTGTTACACAAGATTGAACGATACTGTGTACTGTCAAAATAAGAAGAAACAAGATTTAACGATAGTGTGTATTTTCAATAAGAAGATACTGTGTACTGTCATTTAACAATACTGTGTACTATCAATAAAAAGACACAAGATTTAACTTGATAGTACACAGTATTGTTAAATCGTGTGTCTTCCTTATTGGTAGTACA
>NW_013942089.1:0-476 GCF_000517525.1 Limulus polyphemus
ATTCACAGTTTTTCCAGTATTATTGATAATATTGTTACAACACGCGCTCAACATCAATGCTTCTGTCAGCAACATTGTTACGTGTTACGTGCGTAATTGAGAATCTCTTTATATTCTAATCCTTAAACGATTCTGTTTTAGCCTTCTTTCTATGTAACACAGTTTAAACTGCTTGGCGAAGGGCTTCTGCCCGAAACAATTGGTAAAACACACCTCTATAACAAAATTTAACACTTTTTTCAAAAACGGTAATTAGACTAATTCCAACAATAGTATATTTCTTTTTTTAAATTTGTGCTTGTTTGTTTTGAATCAAGCACAAAGCTAAACAATGGGCTATCTGTGCTCTGCCCACCACAGGTATCGAAACCCGATTTCTAACGTTGCAAGTCTGCAGACATACCGCTGTGCCACTGTGGTTATTTTAAAAGTTAAGCACAAAGCCACACAATGGGCTACCTGTGCTGTGCCCGGTA
>NW_013942090.1:0-259 GCF_000517525.1 Limulus polyphemus
TTTAGTTTTCGTTCCGCCAGATTTTGTTGACATTGATATGGGTCGTTTTAGTCAGTTTTCAACTATATATGGTCGACTGTTATAACGGACTTTTGGTCTTCCTTCCTCCATATTTCGTTGACATTGATATGGGTCGTTTTAGTCAGTTTTTAACTATATTTTGTCGACTGTTATAACGGACTTTTAGTCTTCCTTCCCCCATATTTTGTTGACATTGATAAGGGTCCTTTTAGTTCGTTTTCCACTAGATTTTGTTGAC
>NW_013942091.1:0-354 GCF_000517525.1 Limulus polyphemus
TTTTTAGTCCTTATTACACTAGTATTTTTGACATTCATAATGATCTTTTTGTTCTTCTTTCATTATATATTTACGACTTTGAAACTCTCTTTTTAGTAATTCTTACACTAGATTTTTTGACATTCATAATGGTCTTTTTGTCGTTCTTACATTATATATTTACGACTTTGATGACTGTATTTTTAGTAATTCTTACACTAGATTTTTGACATTCATAATGGTCTTTAAAGTCTTTCTTTCACTAGATTTTGTTGACTTGGATAACTGTCTTTTTAGTCCTTCTTCCACTAGATTTTGTTAACTTTGATAACGATCATTTTAATAATTCTTACACTAGATTTTTTGACTAGATTT
>NW_013942092.1:0-252 GCF_000517525.1 Limulus polyphemus
ACTGTGTACTGTCAATAAGAAGACACAAGATTTAACGATACTGTGTACAGTCAATAAGAAGACACAAGCTTTAATGATACTGTGTACTGTCAATAAGAAGACACAAGATTTACGATACTGTGTACTGTCAATAAGAAGTCACAAGATTTAACGATACTGTGTACTGTCAGTAAGAAGAGACAATATTCGACGATAATGGTGTACTGTCAGTAAGAAGAGACAATATTCGACGATAATGTGTACTGTCAGTAA
>NW_013942093.1:0-830 GCF_000517525.1 Limulus polyphemus
CTACACCAGGGATAGGGTACAGTATGTAGAGTATTTACTGCACCAGGGATAGGAAGGATATGTAGAGTATTTACTACACCAGGGATAGGGTACATTATATAGAGTATTTATTGCACCAGGGATAGGGTACAGTGTGTAGAGTATTTACTGCACCAGAGATAGGATACAGTATGTAGAGTATTTACTACACCAGGAATAGGTTACAGTATGTCGTGTATTTCCGCACCAAAAATAGAGTACACTATGTAGAGTATTTATGACACCAGGGAAAGGTACAATATATCGAGTATTTACCACACCAAGGATAGGGTACAGTATGTAGAGTAATTACTCACCAGGGATAGGGTACTTTATGTAGAGTATTTACTGGACCAGTGATAGGATACAGTATGTAGAGTATTTACTGCACCAGGGATAGGTACAATATGTAGTGTATTTACTACACCAGAGATAGGGTACAGTATGTAGAGTATTTACTGCACCAGGGATAGCGTGCACTATGTGGAGTATTTACTGCACCAGAAATATAGTACACAATGTAAAGTATTTACTACACCATGGATAGGGTACAGTATGTAGAGTATTTACTACACCAGGGATAGTGTACACTATGTAGAGTATTTATTGCATCAGGATTAGGGTACAGTCTGTAAAGTATTTACTGCACCAGGGATAGGATACAGTATGTAGAATATTTACTACACCAGGTATAGGTTACAGTATGTCGAGTATTAGCGCACCAGGAATAGAGTACACTATGTAGAGTATTTACTACACCACGGATAGGGTACACGATGTAAAGTATTTACTGCACCGGAGATAGGGTACAC
>NW_013942094.1:0-206 GCF_000517525.1 Limulus polyphemus
AAGCTGGGTAGTTTTAAACAACTAGGGTGATACCAATTGATTCATTGATTCACCCACATTATACAGCTGGATAGAGTTAAACAACTACGCTGATACCTACCACTTGATTCATTGATTCACCCACATTATACAGCTGGGTAGAGTTAAACAACTAGGGTGATACCTACCACTTGATTCATTGATTTACCCACTTTATACCTGCTGGG
>NW_013942095.1:0-488 GCF_000517525.1 Limulus polyphemus
ACACAGTATCGTTAAAATCTTTTGTGTTCTTATTGATAGTACACAGTATTTATAAATCTTGTGTCGTCTTATTGACAGAACACAGTATCGTTAAATCTTGAGTCTTCTTATTGACAGTACACAGTATCGTTAAATCTTGTGTCTTCTTATTGACAGTACAAAGTATCGTTAAATCTTGTGTCTTCTTATTGAGAGTACACAGTATCGTTAAATCTTGTGTCTTCTTATTGAGAGTACACAGTATCGTTAAATCTAGTGTCTTCTTATTGAGAGTACACATACTGTGTACTGTCAATAAGAAGACACTAGATTTAACGATACTGTACTGTCAATAAGAAGACACAAGATTTAACGAGTATAGTTAAATCTTAGTGTCTTCTTATTGACAGTACACAGTATCGTTAAATCTTGTGTCTTCTTATTGACAGTACACAGTATCGTTAAATTTGTGTCTTCTTATTGACAGTACTACAGTATCGTTAAATCTT
>NW_013942096.1:0-240 GCF_000517525.1 Limulus polyphemus
AATACCAAACATTGTTCATCTAACCTTAGCCAATACCAAACATTGTTCATCTAACCATTAGCCAATACCAAACACTGTTCATCTAACCATTAGCCAGTAACAATCATTGTTTGTCTAATCATTAGTCAGTACCAAACATTGTTTATTGAACCTTTAGCCAATATCTACCATTTATCATCTAACCATTAGCTAATACCAAACATTATTCGCCTATCCTTTAGCCAATACCAAACATTATTC
>NW_013942097.1:0-559 GCF_000517525.1 Limulus polyphemus
AAACATAATACACTATTTTAACCACAACAGTACCACTAAAATTATGATATATTCTCTATATTAATGTTGTAGTACAAACATAATACACTAGTGTAACCACAACAGTACAGCTATAATTACGATATAATAACTAGATGCATGTTATAATACAAACATAATACACTAGTATAACCACAAAAGTACCACTATAACTATGATTATAGTGGTATTGTTGTGGTTCTACTAATGTATTATGTTTGTACTACAATATTAAAGTAATGATTATATTATGACATAATCACTACATTAATGTTGTAGTAAGAACATAATACATGAGTAGAACCACAACAGACCACTATAATTATTATATAATAGCTACATTCATGTTGTAGTACAAACATAATACACCAGTATAACCACAACAATACCACTATAATTATGATATAATCACTACATTAATTTTGTAGTACAAACATAATACACTATTATAAACATAACAGTACCACTATTATTATGATATAACCACTACATGCATGTTGTAGTACAAACATAATACACTAGTGTAACCACAACAGTACAG
>NW_013942098.1:0-285 GCF_000517525.1 Limulus polyphemus
ACGCACACATTACATTTCCGCGTCACGTTGTCCCCTCTTATATATACCCGCCTACCCCATCTAGCAAACACTAGAGCATTCATGAAGAAACAAGATAGTTCTAGAACCGTGGTGTCACAGTGGTCATGTGACTCGCTGACGCAACACTGCCCCCTCCTTAATATTGTTCGTCCCGAACAATAACCACATATGATAAACCAATAACAATTAACAATAACTTAATTAACTGTACAGAATTACAAACACAAAATTACAATTCAACAAAGTCTCTTAATTTTACGGGAC
>NW_013942099.1:0-396 GCF_000517525.1 Limulus polyphemus
CAATAAGAAGATACAGGATTTATCAATACTGTGTACTGTCAATAAGAAGACACAAGATTTAACTATACTGTTTCCTGTCAATAAGAAGAGACAAGATTTAACAATACTGTGTCCTGTCAATAAGAAGATACAGGATTTATCAATAATGTGTACTGTCAATAAGAAGACATAATTTAACAATACTGTGTCCTGTCAAGAAGAAGATACAGGATTTATCAACACTGTGTACTGTCAATTAGAAGACACAAGATTTAACAATACTGTGTCTGTCAATAAGAAGATACAGGATTTATCAATACTGTGTACTGTCAATAACAACACACAAGATTTAACAATACTGTGTCCTGTCAATAAGAAGATACAGGATTTATCAATACTGTGTCCTGTCAATAAGAA
>NW_013942100.1:0-347 GCF_000517525.1 Limulus polyphemus
GTAATAAAAGACCTACCAGCCACAATCCATCTGAATAAAAGACCTACCAGCCACTATCCATCTGTAATAAAAGACCTACCAGCCACAATCCATCTGTTATAAAAGACCTACTAGTAACTATCCATCTATCATTAAAGACCTACCTGTCACTATCCATCTATAATAAAAGACCTACCAGCCACTATCCATCTCTAATAAAAGACCTACCAGCCACAATCCATCTGTAATAAAAGACCTACCAGCCACAATCCATCTGTAATAAAAGTCCTACCAGCCACAATCCATCTATAATAAAAGACCTACCAGTCACTATCCCTCTATAATAAAAGACCTACCAGCCACTATCC
>NW_013942101.1:0-462 GCF_000517525.1 Limulus polyphemus
TGGAGTAGTTGTACCAAGTAAGGCTAAAGATGAGTATGGTGGTTATAAATTCAGCAACAAGAGTTAAACCTAAGTGTTCATGGAGTAGTTGTACGAAGTAAGACTAAAGATGAGTATAGTGGTTATAAATTCTTTAATTAGAGTTACACCTAGGTGTTCATGGAGTAGTTGTACCAACTAAAGCAAAAGATGAGTATAAATAGAGTTACACCTTGGTGTTCGTGGAGCTGTTGTACCAAATAACGCTAAAGATGAGTATGGTGGTTATAAATTCTGTAACTAGAGTTACACCTAAGTGTTCATGGAGTTGTTGAACCAAATAACTCTAAAGATGAGTATGGTGGTTACAAATTCGGTAACTAGAGTTACACCTAGGTGTTTATGGAGTAGTTGTACCAAGTAAGGCTAAAGATGTGTATGGTGGTTATAAATTCTGTAAGTTGAGTCACACCTAGGTGTTCA
>NW_013942102.1:0-554 GCF_000517525.1 Limulus polyphemus
TTGTACCAAGTAAGGCTAAAGATGAGTAATGTGGTTATAAATACTGTAACTAGAGTTAATTCTAGGTGTTCATGGAGTAGTTGTACCAAGATAGGCTAAAGATGAGTATGGTGGTTATAAATTCGGTAACTAGAGATACACCTAGGTGTTCATGGAGTAGTTGTACCAAGTAAGGCTAAAGATGAGTATGGTGGTTAAAAATTCGATTATTAGAGTTACACCTGGGTGTTCGTGGAGTTGTTGTACCAAATAATGCTAATGATGAGTATGGTGGATATATATATTCGGTAACTAGAGATACACCTAGGTGTTTATGGAGTAGTTGTACCAAGTAACGCTAAAGATGAGTATGTTGTTATATATTCGGTAACTAGAGATACAACTAGGTGTTTATGGAGTAGTTGTACCAAGTAAGGCTAAAGATGAGTATGGTGGTTATAAATACTGTAACTAGAGTTACAACTAGGTGTTACTGGAATAGTTGTACCAATTAAGGCTAAAGATGAGTATGATGGTTATGAATTCTGTAACTAGAGTCACACCTATGTGTTCTT
>NW_013942103.1:0-327 GCF_000517525.1 Limulus polyphemus
AATAAGAAGACACAAGATTTAACGATACTGTGTTCTGTCAATAAGAAAACAGAAGATTTAACGATACTGTGTACTGTCAATAAGAAGACATAGGATTTAACGACACTGTGTACTGTCAATAAGAAGACACAAGATTTAACGATACTATGTACTTTCAATAAGAAGGATCAAGATATAACAATACTGTATACTGTCAATTAAGAAGACACAAGATTTAACGATACTGTGTACTGTCAATAAGAAGACACAAGATTTAACGATACTGTGTACTGTAATTAAGAAGATACAAGATTTAACGATACTGTGTACTGCCAATAAGAAGACACA
>NW_013942104.1:0-1318 GCF_000517525.1 Limulus polyphemus
GAATTGGTCGGGAGATTACTAGACTGGGGGTACTCTGGTATATATAAGATGGTCACAACGTGACGGGACAGTGTGTGTAGGTAATGAGTAATTGAACTGCAGTCAGAGAGTATTGTTGAATTGAGCACGTGAGACGTTTGTTGTTATAGCGTTTGTTATAGCGCGACTGTTGAAATTAAGTGTATCGTAAAGTTGTATTCGGAAAGAATAAACCAGTTTTATTTAAGAAAGGACTTGTGTCGCTAAAGTTTCGTCGGAACGAAGTTACGGAAAATCAACTAACGACTGGAGGCATAACAAATTGGTGTCAGAGAGTGGGACAACAACAAAAAATGGAATCGAGAAGCGGCAAATCAAACTACAGCTTAGCAGATTTGATGGCAGCAATACAAGAACAGCAAAAGAAACAAGAAGAGAAATTACAGGAGGAAAAAGAAAAGATACAAGTGAAGCAAGCACATCCCTCTACTATGCAGGATGCAATGGCCAGAGCTCTCGAATTTGAATCCTACGTTAAGTCTAGCACAGAGGTACCGAAGTTGGTACAGTCATCTGGATTCAAGGCCAGAAAAGGTCAGCTGTCAGAGAGGTTTGAGGGACTTTGCTGGCACTGTAATAAACCTGGGCACAAGAGAGCTCAATGCTGGAAACTTCAACACAGGGGAGATGATACAGCAGGAAAGGCTGCTACCCAGAAAGGCTGTTGGAACTGTGGGGAGCAAGGACATCTGAGGAGCCAGTGTAAGAAAATACCACCAATAAGTCAGCTTCGGGAAACCAGTAGTGGTTGGTGCTGAGGGACGCCCACCAACCTCCATCGTGAAAGTCCGAACAGCTAAGTGTAAAATGGCAAGCACACATTGTATCTACGTGACAGGGAATCTGGATGGCCAAAGGTGCAACTTTGTCATGGATTCTGCATCTCAGCAAACCCTTGTGAGCATCAAGGTGTTAGATCACGAAGGAGTACCAGAAGCTGAACAGAAGCTCTGTGGTGTGACAGGACATTCTGCAAGGTTGTGGGGACCAGTGTGGGTAACTATCGAGCTCATGGGCATGAAAAACAGACAGGAAGAAAACTTGGCTGACATTGAAGACCAATGCATATTAGGATTGGACTATCTACTACCGAGGAAGTGTGTAGTTAACTTCGATAAAATGACGATTGGAAACAACAAAGGCCAGGTTCCAGTAAGTGTTGCTACATCCGTTGATTTGCATGTCACAGCACTTAAATCAACTACAATACCCCCTATGTCAGAGAAGATAATTTGGGTAGGATAAAAGAACATCCACATGGAGCCAATGATTGTAGAAG
>NW_013942105.1:0-201 GCF_000517525.1 Limulus polyphemus
CCGTATTAAAAGACCTACCAGCCACTATCTATATATAATCAAAGACCTACCAGTTACCATCTATCTATATTAAATGACCTACCAGCCAATATCCATTTATAATGAAAGACCTACCAGCCACTATCCATATATAATGAAAGACCTACCAGCCAATATCCATATATAATGAAAGACCTACCACACACTATCCATCTGTATTTA
>NW_013942106.1:0-308 GCF_000517525.1 Limulus polyphemus
TTCTTTCCATTGTATAATAGCAGAGAAACCTAACTGTGATTTTTATATTTCAATGGCTCTTCTTCCCATTGTATTATAGCAGAGGAACCTAACTGTTGTTTTTTAAGTTTTAATGTTTCTTCTTCGCGTTTTATAATAGCAAAGGAACCTAACTGTTGTTTTTTATGTTTCAATGTTTCTTCTTCACGTTGTATAATTAGCAAAGGAACCTAACTGTTGTTTTTTATGTTTTACTGGTTCTTCTTCCCATTGTATAATAGCAAAGGAACCTAACTGTTGTTTTTATATTTTAATGGCTCTTCTTCCCC
>NW_013942107.1:0-327 GCF_000517525.1 Limulus polyphemus
ATAAATTTATTACTTTGTTTATATATAATATCGTGAGTCTATTTATAGATAAATTTACTACTTTGTATCAATATAATATCGTGAGTCTATTTATAGATAAATTATTACTTTGTATAAACATAATATCGTGAGTCTATTTATAAATAAATTTATTACTTTGTATATACATAATATCGTGAGTCTATTTATAGATAAATGTATTACTTTGTATAAACATAATATCGTGAGTCTATTTATAGATAAATTATTACTTTGTATATATATAATATCGTAAGTTTATTTATAGATCGTTGATTACTTTGTATATACATAATATCGTGAGTCTAA
>NW_013942108.1:0-746 GCF_000517525.1 Limulus polyphemus
AATTAATAACCACCATACTCATCTTTAGCCTTACTTGGTACAACTTCTCGATAAATACATAGGTGTAACTATTGTTACCAAATGTATAACCACCATACTCTTGTTGATCTTTACTTGGTACAACTACTCCATAAACACCTAGGTGTAACTCTAGTTACAGAATTTATAACCACCATACTCATCTTTAGCCTTACTTTGTGTTCGTGGAGTTGTTCTACCAAATAAAGCTAAAGATGAGTATGATGGTTACAAATTCGGTAACTAGCGTTTCTCCTATGTGTTCGTGGAGTTGTTGTACCTAGGTGTAACTCTAGTTACTATAGTTACACCTATGTGTTTATGGAGTAGTTGTACCAGGTAAGGCTAAATATGAGTATGGTGGTTACAAATTCGGAACTAGAGTTACTCCAATGTGTTCGTGGAGTTGTTGTACCAAATAAAACTAAAGATGAGTATGGGGGATACAAATTCGCTTACCGAATTTATAACACCATTCTCATCTTTAGCTTTATTTGGTAGAACAACTCCACGAACACATAGGCGTAACTCTAGTTAGCGAATTTATAACCATCATACTCATCGTTAGCCTTACTTGGTACAATTACTCCATAAACACCTAGGTGTAACTATAGTTTCCGAATTTATAACCATTATACTGATATTTAGCCTTACTTTGTACAACTACTCCATAAACACCTAAGTGTAACTCTACTTACCGAATTTATAACCACCACATTCAACTTTAG
>NW_013942109.1:0-489 GCF_000517525.1 Limulus polyphemus
ATTATTGTTAAATCTTGTGTCATCTTATTGACAGTACACAGTATCGTTAAATCTTGTGTCTTCTTATTGACAATACACAGTATTGGTAAATCTTGTGTCTTCTTATTGACAGTACACAGTATCGTTAAATATTGTGGCTTGTTAGTGATAGTACACAGTATCGTTAAATCTTGTGTCTTCTTATTCACAGTACAAAGTATTGTTAAATCTTGTGTTCAATAACAAGCCAGTACACAGTATCGTTAAATCTTTTGTCTTCTTATTGACAATACACAGTATTGGTAAATCTTGTGTCTTCTTATTGACAGTACACAGTATCGTTAAATATTGTGGCTTGTTAGTGATAGTACACAGTATTCTTATATCTTGTATCTTCTTATTGATAGTACACAATATTGTTAAATATTGTGTCTTCTTATGGACAGTACCCAGTATTGTTAAATCTTGTGTTTTCTTATTGATAGTACACAGTATTGTTAAATCTTGTTT
>NW_013942110.1:0-518 GCF_000517525.1 Limulus polyphemus
ATCGTTAAATCTTGTGTCTTCTTATTGACAGTACACATTATCGTTTAATCTTTTGTCTTCTTATTGACAGGACAAATTATTTTTAAATCTTGTGTTTTCTTACTGACAGTGCACATTATCGTTGAATATTGTGTCTTCTTATTGACAGTACACAGTATCGTTAAATCTTGAATCTTCTTATTGACAGTACAGAGTATCGTTAAATCTTGTGTCTTCTTATTGACAGTACACAGTATCGTTAAATCTTGTGTCTTCTTATTGACAGTACACAGTATCGTTAAATCTTGTGTCCTTCTTATTGACAGTACACAGTATCGTTTATCTTGTGTCTTCTTATTGACAGTACACAGTATCGTTAAATCTTGTGTCTTCTTATTGAGAGTACACAGTATCATTAAATCTTGTGTCTTCTTATTGACAGTACACAGTATCGTTAAATCTTGTGTCTTCTTATTGACAGTACACAGTATTGTTAAATCTTGTGTCTTCTTATTGACAGTACACAGTATCGTTAAATC
>NW_013942111.1:0-313 GCF_000517525.1 Limulus polyphemus
TCCTGTCAATAAGAAGATACATGATTTATTAATACTGTGTACTGTCAATAATAAGACAGAAGATTTAACGATACTGTGTACTGTGAATAAGACGAAACAAGAATTAACGATACTGTGTACTGTCAATAAGAAGACACAAGATTTAACGATACTGTGTACTGTCAGTAAGACAAAAGATTTAACAGTACTGTTTACTGTCAATAAGAAGATACATGATTTATTAATACTGTGTACTGTCAATAATAAGACAGAAGATTTAACGATACTGTGTACTGTGAATAAGACGAAACAAGAATTAACGATACTGTGTACT
>NW_013942112.1:0-222 GCF_000517525.1 Limulus polyphemus
ATACTGTGTACTCTCAAGAAGAAGACACAATATTCAAAGATAATGTGTACTGTCAGTAATAAAACACAAGCTTTAACAGTAATTTGTCCTGTCAATAAGAAGACACAAGATTTAACAATACTGTGTACTGTCAATAAGAAAACACAATATTTAACGATACTGTGTACTGTCAATAAGAAAACACAAGATTTAACGATACTGTGTACTGTCAATAAGAAGACG
>NW_013942113.1:0-714 GCF_000517525.1 Limulus polyphemus
CAATGGATCTTCTCGAAATTTTTTATGAAGGTTCGTCACGTCCTTACGTATTTATGAGCACATCTGTAACTTTGTAGTATTAGTTTTCCAAATTTTAGGTCGTTTTTGTTATTACTTTATTGGCTTTCGTTGAAGCGTATTTGTACTGCAGTGAAGCATTTTGTTATTCTTTGTTTCTCTATTTCTTCTTACCAGCCAGTGGGTACGGAATCGTAGCATGGTGAAACTTGACATGTAATTTCGGATCGAACTAGTGAAACTACGTACCAAATTTGGATAAGATGCATAAAGATTTCGAGAAGATCCGTTGAAATTTAATGAAATACTGGTACAAAACGCAAAACCTGCCATAACTCCCTAAAAACGAAGAGTATGAAAGTTCGTTGCGTCCTTACGTATTAACACACTAGAAAGTTAGTATTTGGAATGTAATTTCGGAACGAACTAGTGAACCTATATATAATATTTGGTTAATATCCATCTATACAGTACCCTGTGGTAGCAATAACTCGAGAAAAAAGTAGTAACAAAGAGCTTCACTGCACTACACATACTATTTCAGAAAGACAATAAAGATGTAACATAAACGACCATACAAATCGCAAAACTTACGCAAAGTTTCACCATGCTACTCTTCGTTTTGAGGGAGTTGTGGCAGGTTTTGCGTTTCGTACCAGTATTTCATTAAATTTCAACGGATCTTCTCGAAATTTT
>NW_013942114.1:0-295 GCF_000517525.1 Limulus polyphemus
CGTTCCCTGAGTGATTCACAACTTATAATGGCACAGATAGCAGTTAGACATGGTTCAAAGGGCAATAAAGCAATAAAATTTAATTATAAACAGATGTATAATGTTACAAACTTAGAGCTAATTAGAATAAATTAATGTAGTTTCATGTTACAATTTGAAGTCACACTAGAAAGAAAAGAAGGTTAATTTAGGTTTTATTTTGATTTTTTTTGGTGGTTACGAGGTCAGTCAGATTGACCGATCCTGTTTTTAGATAGGGTAGAGAAAATAACATATAAACTATAAGGATTTAGTG
>NW_013942115.1:0-208 GCF_000517525.1 Limulus polyphemus
GTGTTACCTTACAATTCATCCAGATGGGATTGTAGCAAGTATTTCCTTACAATTCATTCAGCTTGGATAGTAGCTAGTATTACCTTACAATTCATTCAGGTTAGATAGTAACTAGTATTAACTTACAATTCATTCAGCTTGAATAGTAACTAGTATTACCTTACAATTCATTCAGCTTGGATAGTAGCTAGTGTTACCTTACAATTCA
>NW_013942116.1:0-234 GCF_000517525.1 Limulus polyphemus
AACGAACGTTCAAAAAAAAATTCGAGAAGATTAGTCCAAATGGAACGAAGTACTGGTACAAAACGAAAAACCTTCCATATCTTCCTTAAAACGAATAGTAGAAAGGTGAAACTCTGCATATAACTGCGAAACGATAGAGTGTACCTACATAACAATATTGGTGAATAATAATCAATTCAGAACACTCTGTTAACAAGAAATCGAGAAACAATCGGTAAAAAAAAGCTTCAGTGC
>NW_013942117.1:0-387 GCF_000517525.1 Limulus polyphemus
ACTAGATTTAACAATACTGTGTATTGTCGATAAGAAGACACAAGATTTAACGATACTGTGTACTGTCAATAAGAAGAACAAGATTTAACGATACTGTGTACTGTCATTAAGAAGACACAAGATTTAACGATACTGTGTACTGTCAATAAGAAGACACAAGATTTACGATACTGTGTACTGTCAATAAGACACAAGATATAACGATACTGTGTACTGTCAATAAGACGACACAAGATTTAACGATACTGTGTACTGTCAATAAGAAGACACAAGATTTAACGATACTGTGTACTGTCAATAAAAAGACACAAGATATAAGAATACTGTGTACTGTCAATAAGAAGACACAAGATTTTACGATACTGTGTACTGTCAATAAGAAGACAC
>NW_013942118.1:0-234 GCF_000517525.1 Limulus polyphemus
TAACATTAGCAACAGTTCATGGTAGAGGCCATTAGCAACAGTTCATGGTAGAGGTCATTAGAAATAGTTCATGGTAGAGGTCATTAGCAACAGTTCATGGTAGAGGACATTAGCCACAGTTCATGGTAGAGGACATTAGCAACAGTTCATGGTAGAGGCCATTAGCAACAGTTCATGGTAGAGGACATTAGCAATAGTTCATGGTAGAGGACATTAGCAACAGTTCATGGTAGA
>NW_013942119.1:0-399 GCF_000517525.1 Limulus polyphemus
GTCTTCTTATTGACAGTACACAGTATCGTTAAATCTTGTGTCTTCTTATTGACAGTACACAGTATCGTTAAATCTTGTGTCTTCTTATTGACAGTTTACAGTATTGTTAAATCTTGTGTCTTCTTATTGAGAGTACAGAGTATTGTTAAATCTTGTGTCTTCTTATTGATAGTACACAGTATCGTTAAATCTTGTGTCTTCTGTCAATAAGTGTCAGTAAGAAAACGCAAGATTTATAGATACTGTGTACTGTCAATAAGAAGACACAAGATTTAACGATACTGTGTACTGTCAATAAGAAGACACAAGATTTAACGATACTGTGTACTGTCAATAAGAAGACAAAAGATTTAACGATACTGCGTAGTACACAGTATAGTTAAATTCTTGTGTCTTCTT
>NW_013942120.1:0-729 GCF_000517525.1 Limulus polyphemus
TGATACTGTGTACTATAAATAAGAAGACACGAGATTTAAGAATAATGTGTACTGTCAATAACAAGCCATAAGATTTAACGATACTGTGTACTATCATTAACAGGCCACAATATTTAACGATTATGTGTACTGTCAATAAAAGACACAAGATTTAAAAATACTGTGTACTGTCAATAAGAAGACACAAGATTTAACGTGTCTTCTTATTGACAGTACACAGTATTAAGATTTAACAATACTATGTACTATCAAAAAGAATACTGTGTACTGTCAATAAGAAGACCTAAGATTTAACAATACTGTGTACTGTCAATAAGAAGACACAAGATTTAACAATACTATGTACTATCACTAACAAGCCAAGAGATTTAACGATACTGTGTACTATCACTAACAAGCCACAAGATTTAACGATACTGTGTATTGTCAATTTTATGGCTTGTTATTGATAGTACACAGTATCGTTAAATCTTGTGTCTTCTTGTTGACAATACACAACATTGTTAAAACTTGAGTCTTTTGTACACAGTATCGGTAAATCTTGTCAATAAGAAGACACGAGATTTAACAATTCTGTGTACTGTCAATAAGAAGGCACAAGATTTAACAATACTGTGTACTATCAATAAAAAGACACAAGTTTTAACAATGCTGTGTACTGTCAGTAAGAAGACACAAGATTTAACGATACTGTGTACAATTAATAAAAAGACACAAGTTTTAACAATG
>NW_013942121.1:0-355 GCF_000517525.1 Limulus polyphemus
GTTTGGTCATGCTGACCTTGGATCATGTTGATGGGCAGTTAAAGTATAATGACGTTTGATCCTGCTCACGTTGGATCATACTAATGTGTATTAAAGTTCAGTGTTTGGTCCTGATGACTTCGGATCATATTGGTAGGCAGTCAAAGTAGCGTGAAGTTTGGTCATGCTGACCTTGGATCATATTGATGTGTAGTTAAAAGTAGAGTGAAGTTTGGTCATGCTGACCTTGGATCATATTGATGGGTAGTTAAAGTAGCGTGAAGTTTGGTCATGCTGACCTTGGATCATATTGATGTGTAGTTAAAGTAGAGTGAAGTTTGGTCATGCTGACCTTGGATCATATTGATGGGTAGTT
>NW_013942122.1:0-918 GCF_000517525.1 Limulus polyphemus
ATCGTTAAATCGTTGTGTCTTTTGACAGTACACAGTATCGTTAAATCTTGTGTCTTCTTATTGACAGTACACAGTATCGTTAAATCTTGTGTCTTCTTATTGACAGTACACAGTATCGTTAAATCTTGTGTCTTCTTATTGACAGTACACAGTATTGTTAAATCTTGGGTCTTTTTATTGACAGTACACAGTATCGAAGAAGACTACAAGATTTAACGATACTGTGTACTGTCAATAAGAAGACACAAGATTTAACGATTGACAGTACACAGTATTTTTTATCTTGTGTCTTCTTATTGACAGTACACAGTATAGTTAAATCTTGTGTCTTCTTATTGACAGTACACATTATCGTTGAATACGATACTGTGTACGGTCAATAATAAGACACAAGATTTAACGATACTGTGTACTTTCAATAAGAAGACACAACACAAGATTTAATCTTCTTATTGACAGTACACAGTATCGTTAAATCTTGTGTCTTCTTCAGTACACAGTATCGTAAAATCTCTTGTCTTCTTATTGACAGTACACAGTACCGTTAAATCTTGTGTCTTCTTATTGACAGTACACAGTATCGTTAAATCTTTTCTCTTCTTATTGACAGTACACAATATCGTTAAATCTTGTGTCTTCTTATTGATAGTACACTGTATTTATAAATCTTGTGTCTTCTTAATGACAGTACACAGTATTGTTCATTCTTGTGTCTTCTTATTGAAAGTACACAATATCGTTAAATCTTGTGTCATCTTATTGACAGTACACAGTATCGTTAAATCTTGTGTCTTCTTATTGACAGTACACAGTATCCTTAATTCTTGTGTCTCAATAAGAAATACTGTGTACTACCAGTACTCAGTATAGTTAAATCTTGTGTTATCTTATTGACAGTGCACAGTATCGTTAAATCTT
>NW_013942123.1:0-819 GCF_000517525.1 Limulus polyphemus
AGATTATCGTGTTAGGTTCACGTGTTCATAAATCTCTCTCATTCTGTCTGAGAGGGATTATGAAGCGTCTCTTGTTCGGTGGTTTGTCTTTACAGTTCAGTATCTGTTCTTATACTTGTGTTAGGTTTACCGTTCTGAAGTTCAGGTGCTTGTTGGTTGGTTCTTGTCACCTGACTGTCGTTCGTCTAGACGATTCTTTACAACTCGAACTTTCGTACTGATGCATAGACATGGATTTATGTAACTGTTTGATTTCATCATTAAACGGAAACAAGTTTTCTACTATCCATTCGGTTGTTAAAATACAGTTGAGTTTAATTCTCAGATAGGCTGTGTTAACTTGTTTTTGACTTAATTTCTTATCATGAACGGTATATTTGTTAAGTAGGGTAACATTAGGGTAAATTTCTTTTTGGGTACATTATAAGTAATATAAAGGGTTAAATATTATTGAGCCAAAGGTGTGTTTTTTTTATAAAAACAGAGAAATGAATTATTTTGATATGAATTGGATCCATTAATGATCCTACATTGTTGGTAGACATAACATACCAGTGTCAAAGGTCAACATTAAATATGAAACAGCTGTAGAAATTATCAACATTTAAACAGGTAATATTTCTTTGTTTGTTTGAAGTTAAGCACAAAGCTACAAAATGGGCTATCTATGCTCTGTCCACAACAGGTACCAAAACCCGTTTCTAGCGTTGTAGGTCCGCAGACATACCGCTGTGCCACTCGGGGACGAACAGGTTGTAACAGAAAATGGACAAAGACCAACATTAAAGAACAATAGATATTAAAAACATTTAAACAGGT
>NW_013942124.1:0-398 GCF_000517525.1 Limulus polyphemus
TTCCGGTCGAGTATGGCCCAAAGGTTTTCGATGGGGTTCATGACAGGAGATTGACTCGGCCAGGGCAACTTCTGGATACCATTTTCTTCCTGCCACTTTTGGGTGTTTCTAGCAGTGGGACACGGTGCTCCATCTTCCTGGAACAACGTTGTGTTCTTGTCCACGAAACCCGAGGAATAAAGTGGTAAGAGTCCTTTTTCCTCCAATATTTCGACGTATTTCGCAAAACTTTATGTTGCCAACGCACTCCACTAAGCTCGATCTCCCACCAACCCAAACAGCTCCCCAAACCGTCACGCCGAAACCACCATGCTTCACAGTTGGCTGCAACCTGTTGAGCCAAAACTCTTGGTGAAGCATTCTCCAAACCCATATCTTTCCACTGTCCGAAAATTGAG
>NW_013942125.1:0-360 GCF_000517525.1 Limulus polyphemus
ATTAGTACGATACTGTGTACTGTCAATAAGAAGACACAAGATTTAACATACTGTGTACTGTCAATAAGAAGACACAAGATTTAACGATACTGTGTACTGTCAATAAGAAGACACAAGATTTAACGATACTGTGTACTTTCAATAAGAAGACACAAGATTTAACTAACATTGTGTACTGTCAATAAGAAGACACAAGATTTAACGATACTGTGTACTGTCAATAAGAAGACACAAGATTTAACGATACTGTGTACTGTCAATAAGAAGACACAAGATTTAACGATACTGTGTACTGTCAATAAGAAGACACAATATTTAACCAAATACTGTGTACTGTCAATAAGAAGACACAAGATTTAA
>NW_013942126.1:0-299 GCF_000517525.1 Limulus polyphemus
GGAAGGTTTTGCGTTTTGTACCAGTACGTCGTTCCATTTAACGAGATCATCTCCAAATTTTGTATGAACGTTCGTTGCATACTTGCGTATTTACATGCAAAATTCTAGCCTTCTATTATCATTTTTGCGACTTTTGTGGTCGTTTTATGTTACTCTTTTATTGGTTTTTGTGAAAGCGTATGTGTAATGCAGTGAAGCTTTTGGTTACTGATTCTTTTTCGATTTCTTGTTACCAGAGGGTCCTAAATTGATGAAGAATCACCAAATTTGGTATATAGGTACACTTTAACGTTGCCTAG
>NW_013942127.1:0-535 GCF_000517525.1 Limulus polyphemus
TATAGTATAAGAAAGGCTAAAATGACCGTTATCAAAATCGAAAACATCTAGTCTATGTAGGCCTCAAACGACAGTTACGAAAGTCGACAAAATACTAGTAGAAGAAAAACTAAAATCCCATTTTCAAAGTCAAGAAAATCAAGAGGAAAAAGGGCTAAAAATACCGTTATCAGAGTCGAAAATCTAGTCTATGAAGGCCTAAAAAGACAGTTATGAACGTCGACAAAATCTAGTAGAAGGAAAACAAAAACCCGTTTTCAAAGGCACCAAAATCTAGTGGAAAACGGACTAAAAGGACCCCTATAAATGTCAACAAAATCTAGTGGAAAGATGACTAAAAGACCGTTATAACAGTCAACAAAATATAGTGGTAGAAGGACTAAAAGACCGTTATTAAATTTTACAAAATCTTGCTGATTCAGGACTAAAAATACCGTTATCAATATCGAAAAAATATAGTTTAAAAAGATTAAAAAGACCATTATAAAAGTTATTAACTATGGTATAAGAAAGGCTCAAATGACCGTTATCAAAG
>NW_013942128.1:0-260 GCF_000517525.1 Limulus polyphemus
AGTCACTTACGACACAGATTTTACTGGATAGGTATGAGGCAAGATGTGGAAGAATGGTGCAGAACATGCAGTACATGTTGTGCTAAAAGGGGACCCAAGCATAAGGGACGTGCTCCAATGAAGTTATATCAAGTTGGTGCACCAATGGAAAGAGTAGCCATTGACATTGCTGGTCCTTTGCCCCAAACTCGTGCTGGAAACAAGTACATTTGTGTGGTGATGGATTATTTCACCAAGTGGCCTGAGGCATATGCAATACC
>NW_013942129.1:0-725 GCF_000517525.1 Limulus polyphemus
AGTACACAGTATCGTTAAATCTTGTCTTCTTATTGACAGTACAAAGTATCGTTAAATCTTGTGTCTTCTTATTGACAGTACACAGTATCGTTAAATCTTGTGTCTTCTTATTGACAGTACACAGTATCGTTAAATACTTGTGTCTTCTTATTGTACAGTACACAGTATCGTTAAATCTTATGTCTTCTTATTGTACTGTACTGTCAATAAGAAGACACAAGATTTAACGATACTGTGTACTACAAGATTTAACGATACTGTATAAAGACACAAGATTTAACGATAATGTGTACTGTCAGTAAGAAAACATAAGATTTAACAATAATGTGTAATGTGTCCTGTCAAAACGATACTGTGTACTGTCAATAAGAAGACACAAGATTTAACGATACTGTGTACTGTCAATAAGAAGACACAAGATTTAACGATACTGTGTACTGTCAATAAGAAGAGACAATATTCGACGATAATGTGTACTGTCAGTAAGAAAACACAAGATTTAACAATCACAGTATCGTTAAATCTTGTGTCTAGTTATTGACAATACACAGTATCGTTAAATCTTGTGTCTTCTTAATGACAGTACACAATATTGTTAAATCTTGTGTCTTCTTATTGAAAGTACACAGTATAGTTAAATCTTATGTCTTCTTATTGACAGTACACAGTATCGTTAAATCTTGTGTCTTCTTATTGACAGTACACAGTATAGTTAAATCTTGTGT
>NW_013942130.1:0-387 GCF_000517525.1 Limulus polyphemus
AACTCTGTCTGTAAGCTGTGTATTTGTTTTTAACAATTTAGCTTTGTTTGTAAGCTGTATATTTGTTTTTAACCATTAACTCTGTCTGTAAGTTGTGTATTTGTTTTTAACCATTAGCTCTGTCTGTAAGCTGTATATTTGTTTTTAACCATTAGATCCGTCTGTAAGCGTTGTATTTGTTTTTAACCATTAGCTCCGACTGTAAGCTGTATATTTGTTTTAACCATTAGCTCTGTCTGTAAGCTGTATATTTGTTTTTAACCATTAGCTCTGTCTGTAAGCTGTATATTTGTTTTTAACCATTATCTCTGTCTGTAAGCTGTATATTTGTTTAACCATTATCTCTGTCTGTAAGCTGTATATTTGTTTTAACCATTAACTCTGTCT
>NW_013942131.1:0-247 GCF_000517525.1 Limulus polyphemus
AGGGTTAGGGTACACTATGTAGAGTTTTACTGCACCTGAGATAAGGTACAGTATGTAGAGTATTTATTCTTCACCAGGGATAGGGTACAGTATGTAGAGTATTTACTGCACCAGGGAAAGGTACAATATGTAGAGTAGTCACTACACCAGGGATAGGGTATACTATGTGAAGTATTTACTGCACCAGGGATAGGGTCAGTATGTAGAGTATTTACTGCACCAGAGATAAGGTACAGTATGTAGAGTA
>NW_013942132.1:0-423 GCF_000517525.1 Limulus polyphemus
GTATGAACGTTCGTTGCATAGTTGCGTATTTTCATGCAAAATTCTAGCCTTCTATTATCATTTTTGCGACTTTTGTGGTCGTTTTATGTTACTCTTTTATTGACTTTTCTGAAAGCGTATGTGTACTGCAGTGAAGCTTTTGGTTACTGATTGTTTTTCGATTTCCTTTTACTAGAGGGTCCTAAATTGGTGATTATTCACCAAATTTGGTATGTAGGTACACTTCAACGTTGCGTAGTAATATGCAGAGTTTTAATTACTACGCAAATGCAGAGTTTTACCTTCCTACTGTTTGTTTTAAAGGAGTTATGGAACGTTTTGCGTTTTGTACCAGTACTTCGTTCCATTTGGACGGATCATCTCCAAATTTTGTATGAACTTTCGTTGCATACTTGCGTATTTACATGCAAAATTCTAGCATTC
>NW_013942133.1:0-329 GCF_000517525.1 Limulus polyphemus
ATATCTATTACAGATAACTGAATACTTGTAACGCCCTGATCATATCTATTACAGATAACTGAATACTTGTAACGCCCTAATGTTATATATTACAGATAACTGAATACTTGTAACGCCCTAATCATATCTATTACAGATAACTGAATACTTATAACGCCCTAATCATATCTATTACAGATAACTGAATACTTGTAACGGCCCTGATTATATCTATTACAGATAACTGAATACTTGTAACGCCCTGATGATATATATTACAGATAACTGAATACTTGTAACTCCCTGATCATATCCATTACAGATAACTGAATACTTGTAACGCCCTGATT
>NW_013942134.1:0-858 GCF_000517525.1 Limulus polyphemus
GTTAAATCTTGTGTCTTCTTATTGACAGTACACAGTATTGTTAAATATTGTGTCATTTTATTGACAGTACACATTATCGTTAAATCTTGTGTATTCTTATTGAAAGTACACAGTATCGTTAAATCTTGTGTATTCTTATTGACAGTACACAGTATCGTTAAAAGTGTGTCTTCTTATTGACAGTACACAGTATCGTTAAATCTTGTGTCTTCTTATTGACAGTACACAGTATCGTTAAATCTTGTGTCTTCTTATTGACAGTACACAGTATCGTTAAATCCAACGTTACTGTGTCCTGTCAATAAGAAGACACAAGATTTTACGATACTGTGTACTGTCAATAAGAAGACACATAATATTGTGTCTTCTTATTGACAGTACAAAGTATCGTTAAATCTTGTGTTATCTTATTGACAGTACACAGTATCGTAAAATCTTGTGTCTTCTTATTGACAGGACTCATTATTGTTAAATCTTGTGTTTTCTTACTGACAGTACACATTATCGTTGAATATTGTGTCTTATTATTGACAGTACACAGAAACGTTAAATCTTGTGTCTTCTTATTGACAGTACACAGTATCGTAATATCTTGTGTCTTCTTATTGACAGGACACAGTAACGTTAAATCTTGTGTCTTCTTATTGACAGGACACATTATTGTTAAATCTTGTGTTTTCTTACTGACAGTACACACTAAGATTTAACAATAATGTGTCCTGTGTACACTCAGTAAGAAGACACAAGGTTTAACCAATATTCAACGATAATGACATTCTTATTGACAGAAGATTTAACAATAATGTGTAATGTCTTGTTATTAATAGGACACATTATTGTTAAATCTTATGTCTTGAT
>NW_013942135.1:0-317 GCF_000517525.1 Limulus polyphemus
TAAGAAGACACAAGATTTAACGATACTGTGTACTGTCAATAAGAAGACACAATATTTAACGATAATGTGTACTGTCAGTAAGAAATCACAAGATTTTACGATACTGTGTACTTTCAATAAGAAAACACAAGATTTAACGATATTGTGTACTTTCAATAAGAAGACACAAGATATAACAATACTATGTACTGTCAATAAAAAAGACACAATATTTTACGATACTGTGTACTGTCAGTAAGAAAACACAAGATTTAACAATAATGTGTACTGTCAATAAGAAGACACAAGATTTAACGATACTGTGTACTGTCAATAGG
>NW_013942136.1:0-351 GCF_000517525.1 Limulus polyphemus
TAATCAATAAGGTCAGTAAATTATAAATGAACGAAAGGGATTACACAATTAATTTACCAAATTAATAGGATTAGTTTAATAATTGGAGAGAATGGGTGATAAAAACGGAGGAATGAGAAGGAGGATATTATAACATCGTCATCGAAGTCGTTTGTGAACCATGATCAACTGCTAGTGATAGTAAATTGGCAACGTTAAACAATGGAAATCGGTGTAAAGTCAGTAACAACTCGGAGTCAAACACAATGATGAAGAAAACGCGAACTGAGACTGTTTTATAACGTTAAACAATGGAAATCGGTGTAAAGTCAGTAACAACTCGGAGTCAAACACAATGATGATGGCAACGTT
>NW_013942137.1:0-280 GCF_000517525.1 Limulus polyphemus
TTTAGAGGATGAGCATTGTGGTAGATTAAATACATTTAGAGGATGAGTATTGTGGTATGTTAGACACGTTTAGAGGACGAGTATTGTGGTGTGTTAGACACGTTTAGAGGATGAGTATTGTGGTGTGTTAGACACGTTTAGAGGATGAGTATTGTGGTGTGTTAGACACATTTAGAATATAAGTATTGTGGTGTTAGCCACGTTTAGAGGATGAGTATTGGGGTGTGTTAGACACTTTTAGAGGATGGGTAATGTGGTATGTTAGAAACATTTAAACGGT
>NW_013942138.1:0-226 GCF_000517525.1 Limulus polyphemus
TTGATGGCTACCATAACTCAAACAAAGCTACAGGTGATGACTACCATAACTCAAACAAAGCTACAGGTTGATGACTACCATAGCTCAAACAAAGCTACAGGTGATGTTACCATAACTCAAACAAGCTACAGGTGATGTTACCATAACTCAAACAAAGCTACAGGTTGATGACTAACATAACTCAAACAAAGCTACATTATGGTACTCAAAAACCTGTAGCTTTGAA
>NW_013942139.1:0-547 GCF_000517525.1 Limulus polyphemus
CTTTACATATAGTAATGATTATTGGAACTCTACATACTGTAATGATTATTGGAACTTTACATATAATAATGATTATTGGAACTTTACATATAGTAATGATTATTGGAACTTTACATATAGTAATGATTATTGGAACTTTACATATAGTAATGATTATTGGAACTCTACATATAGTGATGATTATTGGAACTTTACATACTGTAATGATTATTGGAACTTTACATATAGTAATGATTATTGTAACTTTACATATAATAATGATTATTGTAACTTTACATATAATAATGATTATTGGAACTTTACATATAGTGATGATTATTGGAACTTTACATATAGTGATGATTATTGGAACTTTACATATAGTAATGATCATTGGAACTTTACACACAGTAATGATTATTGGAACTTTACATATAATAATGATTATTGTAACTTTACATATAGTAATGATTATTGGAACTTTACATATAGTAATGATTATTGGAACTTTACATATAGTGATGATTATTGGAACTTTACATATAGTGATGATCATTGGAACTTTACA
>NW_013942140.1:0-291 GCF_000517525.1 Limulus polyphemus
TAAATCGTGTGTCTTCTTATTGAAGTACACAATATTGTTAAATCTTGTGTCTTCTTATTGAAAGTACACAGTATCGTTAAAATCTTTTTTCTTCTTATTGACAGTACACAGTATCGTTAAATCTTGTGTCTTCTTATTGACAGTACACAGTATCGTTAAATCTTGTGTCTTCTTAATTGACAGTACACAGTATCGTTAAATCTTGTGTCTTCTTATTGACAGTACACCTATACTTTAAATCGTTTGTGTTCTTCTTGATAGTACACAGTATTTATGACACAAGATTTTTTT
>NW_013942141.1:0-267 GCF_000517525.1 Limulus polyphemus
TGGTACAACTACTCCAGGAACACTTAGGTTTAACTCTAGATACCGCATTTATAACGCCATACTCATCTTTAGCGTTATTTGGTACAGCAACTCCACGAACACCTAGATGTAACTCTAGTTACCGAATTTGTAAACACCATACATATCTTTAGCGTTATTTGGTACAACAACTCCACGAATACCTAGCTGTAACTCTAGTTACCGAATTTATAACCACCAAACTCATCTTTAGCGTTATTTGGTACACCAACTCCACTTACACCTATG
>NW_013942142.1:0-229 GCF_000517525.1 Limulus polyphemus
GTAGGTGTAACTCTAGTTTCCGAATTTATAACCATAATACTCATCTTTAGCCTTACTTGGTCAACTACTCCATGAACACCTAGGTGTAACTCTAGTTACCGAATGTTTAACCCCATACTCATCTTTAGCGTTATTTGGTACAAAAACTCCACGAACACGTAGGTGTAACTCTAGTTCCCGAATTTATAACCACCATCTCATCTTTAGCCTTACTTGGTACAACTACTCC
>NW_013942143.1:0-1028 GCF_000517525.1 Limulus polyphemus
TCGTTAAATCTTGTGTCTTCTTATTGACAGTACACAGTATCGTTAAATCTTGTGTCTTCTTATTGACAGTACACAGTATCGTTAAATTTTGTGTCTTCTTATTGACAGTACACAGTATCGTTAAATCTTGTGTTTTTTATTGATAGTACACAGTATTGCTAAATCGTGTGTCTTCTTATAGACAGTACACAGTATCGTTAAATCTTGTGTCTTCTTATTGACAGTACAAAGTATTGTTTTATCTTGTGTCTTCTTTTTGAAAGTACACAATATCGATAAATCTTGTGTCTTCTTATTGACAGTAAACAGTATTGTTTTATCTTGTGTCTTCTTATTGAAAGTACACAATATCGTTAAATCTTGTGTCTTCTTATTGACAGTACACATTATCGTTGAATATTGTTTCTTCTTATTGACAGTACACAGTATCGTTAAACCTTGTGTCTTCTTATTGACAGTACACAGTATCGTTAAATCTTGTGTCTTCTTGTTGACAGTACACAGTATCGTTAAATCTTGTGTCTTCTTATTGACAGTGCGCAGTATCGTTAAATCTTGTGTCTTTTATTGATAGTACAAAGTATTGCTAAATCGTGTGTCTTCTTATTGATAGTACACAGTATTGTTAAATCTCGTGTCTTCTTATTGACAGTACACAGTATCGTTAAATCTTCTTTCTTCTTATTGATAGGACACATTATTGTTAAATCTTGTGTTTTCATACTGACAGTACACATTATCGTTGAATATTGTTTCTTCTTATTGACAGTACACAGTATCGTTAAATCTTGTGTCTTCTTATTGACAGGACACATTATTGTTAAATCTTGTGTTTTCTTACTGACGGTATACATTATCGTCGAATATTGTCTCTTCTTATTGACAGTACACAGTATCGTTAAATCTTGTGTTTTCTTATTGATAGTACAAAATATCGTTAAATCTTGTGTCTTCTTATTGACAGTACACAGTATCGTTAAATCTTGTGTCTTCTTATTGACAGTACACAGTATCGTTAAATCTTGTGT
>NW_013942144.1:0-250 GCF_000517525.1 Limulus polyphemus
AAGTATTTACTTCACCAGGGATAGGGTACACTATGTAGAGTATTTACTGCACCAGAGATAAGGTACAGTATGTAGAGTATTTATTCTTCACCAGAGATAGGGTACAGTATGTAGAGTATTTACTGCACCAGGGACAGGTACAATATGTAGAGTATTTACTACAAAAGGGATAGTGTACACTATATAGAGTATTTACTACACCAGGGAAAGGTACAATATGTCGAGTATTTACTACAAAAGGGATAGGGTA
>NW_013942145.1:0-632 GCF_000517525.1 Limulus polyphemus
ACGGATCATCTCCAAATTTTGTATGAACGTTCGTTGCATAGTTGCGTATTTACATGCAAAATTCTAGCCTTCTATTATCATTTTTGCGACTTTTGTGGTCGTTTTATGTTACTCTTTTATTGGCGTTTCTGAAAGCGTATGTGTACTGCAGTGAAGCTTTTGGTTACTGATTCTTTTTCGATTTCTTGTTACCAAACATCAATTTAGGACCTTTGGTGAAGAATCCCTACATACAAATGTACTTTAACGTTGCGTAGTAATATGCGAACGTTCTGAAAAAATTTCGAGAAGATCCGTCCAAATGGAACGAAGTACTGGTACAAAACGCAAAACGTTCCATAACTCCTTTAAAACAAACAGTAGGAAGGTAAAACTCTGTTGCATACTTGCGTATTTACATGCAAAATTCTAGTCTTCTATTATCATTTTTGCGACTTTTGTGGTCGTTTTATGTTACTCTTTTATTGGTTTTTCTGAAAGCAAATGTGTAGTGCAGTGAAGCTTTTTGTTACTGATTGTTTTTCGATTTATTGTTACCAGAGGGTCCTAAATTGATGATTCTTCACCAAATTTGGTATGTAGGTACACATTAACGTTGCGTAGTAATATGCAGAGTTTTACCTCGTACTGTT
>NW_013942146.1:0-256 GCF_000517525.1 Limulus polyphemus
TATTGTTAATACCTCCATCGACACTACAGACAAGCATTGGGAAACATACAAGCTGAAAATATGTTATATAATGTAAATGTATTGTTAATACCCCCATCGACATTATAGACAAGCATTGGAAAACATACAAGCTGAAAATATGTTAAATAATGTAAATATATTGTTAATACCTCCATCGACACTATAGACAAGCATTAGAAAACATACAAGCTGAAAATATGTTATATAATGTAAATATATTGTTAATACCCCCATC
>NW_013942147.1:0-861 GCF_000517525.1 Limulus polyphemus
CAAGGAAAGCGAATAAAGTAATAACAAAAAACGACCTAAAATTTGGAAACTAATACTACAAAGTTACAGATGTGCACGTATATACGCAATGACGTGACGAACCTTCATAAAAAATTTCGAGAAGATCTATTGAAATTTGATGAAGTACTGGTATAAAACGCAAAACCGGCCATAACTCCCTCAAAACGAAGAGTAGCATGGTGAAACTTTGCATGTAATTTCGGAACGAACTAGTGAACCTGTATATAATATTTGGTTAATATCCATCTATACAGTACCCTGTGGTAGCAATAACTCGAGAAAAAAGTAGTAACAAAGAGCTTCACTGCACTACACATACTATTTCAGAAAGACAATAAAGATGTAACATAAACGACCATACAAATCGCAAAACTAACACTAGAAAGTTTAGTATTTGGAATGTAAATACGTATAAACGCAACGAACTTTCATAAAAAATTTCATGAAGATCCGTTGGTTTCGTACCAGTATTTCATTAAATTTGCAAAACCTGCCATAACTTTCTCAAAACAAAGAGTAGCATGGTGAAACTTTGCATGTAATTTCGGAACGAACTAGTGAACCTATATAAAATATTTGGTTAATGTCCATCTATACAGTACCCTGTGGTAGCAATAAATCGAGAAAAAAGTAGTAACAAAGAGCTTCACTGCACTACACATACTATTTCAGAAAGACAATAAAGATGTAACATAAACGACCATACAAATCGAAAAACTAACACTAGAAAGTTAGTATTTGGAGAGTAAATACGTAAGGACGCAACGAACTTTCATAAAAAAATTCGAGAAGATCCTTTGAAATTTAATGAAATACTGGTAAAAAACGCAAAACCTGCCA
>NW_013942148.1:0-416 GCF_000517525.1 Limulus polyphemus
GTTAAATCTTGTGTCTTCTTATTGACAGTACACAGTATCGTTAAATATTATGTCTTCTTATTGACAGTACACAGTATCGTTAAATCTTGTGTCTTCTTATTGACAGTACACAGTATCATTAAATCTTATGTCTTCTTATTGACAGTACACAGTGTCGTTAAATCTTGTGTCTTTTTATGGATAGTACACAGTATCGTTAAATCTTGTGTCTTCTTATTGACAGTACACAGTATAAGATTTAACGGTGTCTTCTTATTGACAGTACACAGTATCGTTAAATCTTGTGTCTTCTTATTGATAGGACACATTATTGTTAAATCTTGTGTCTTCTTATTGAAAGTACACAGTATCGTTAAATCTTGTGTCTACTTATCAACAGTACACAGTATCGTTAAATCTTCTGTCTTCTTATTGAA
>NW_013942149.1:0-580 GCF_000517525.1 Limulus polyphemus
GATTTAACGATACTGTGTACTGTCAATAAGAATACACAAGATTTAACGATAGTGTGTACTGTCAATAAGATGACACAAGATTTAACTATACTGTGTACTGTCCATAAGAAGACCCAAGATTTAACAATACTGTGTACCGTCAATAAGAAGACACAAGATTTAACGATACTGTGTACTGTCAATAAGAAGACACAAGTTGTTAAATCTTGGGTATTTTTATTGACAGTACACAGTATCGTTAAATTACTGTGTACTGTCAATAAGAAGACACAAGATTTCAATACTGTGTACTGTCAATAAGAAGACGTACACAGTATTGTTAAATCTTGGTCTTTTTATTGACAGTACACAGTATCGTTAAATCTTGTGTCTGTCAATAAGAAGACACAAGATTTAACGATACTGTGTACTGTCAATAAGAAGACACAAGATTTAACGATACTGTGTACTGTCAATAAGAAACACAAGATTTAACGATACTGTGTACTGTCAATAAGAAGACACAAGATTTAACGATACTGTGTACTGTCAATAAGAAGACACAATATTCAACGATAATGTGTACTGTCAGTAAGAAAAC
>NW_013942150.1:0-309 GCF_000517525.1 Limulus polyphemus
AAGTGATTGGCGTGCTATATGATAAGGTAGAATTACACCAAGTGATTGGCGTACTATATGATAAGGTAGAATTGCATCAAGTGATTGGCGTGCTATATGATAAGGTAGAATTATACCAAGTGATTGGCGTGCTATATGATAAGGTAGAATTACACCAAGTGATTGGCGTGCTATATGATAATGTAGAATTACACCAAGTGATTGGCGTGCTATACGGCAATGTAGAATTACACCAAGTGATTGGCGTGCTATATGATAATGTAGAATTACACCAAGTGATTGGCGTGCTATATGATAAGGTAGAATTAC
>NW_013942151.1:0-327 GCF_000517525.1 Limulus polyphemus
TATCAGAAACTATACATCTATGATAAAACACCTACCAGTCACTATCCATCTATAATAAAACACCAACCAGTAACTATCTATCTATAATAAAAGACCTACCAGCCACGATCCATCAATAATAAAACACCAACCAGTAACTATCCATCTATAATAAAAGACCTACCAGCCACTATCCATATATAATGAAAGACCTACTAGCCACTATGGATCTGTAATAAGAGACCTGTCAGCTACTATCCATCTATCATAAAAGACCTACCAGCCACTTTCCATCTATATTAAAAGACCTAAATGCCTCTATCCATCTATAATAAAAGACCTACCAGT
>NW_013942152.1:0-401 GCF_000517525.1 Limulus polyphemus
AGTACACAGTATTGCTAAATCTTGTGTCTTCTTATTGACAGTACACAGTATCGTTAAATCTTGTGTCTTCTTATTGACAGTACACAGTATTGTTAAATCTTGTGTCTTCTTATTGAAAGTACGACAGTATCGTTAAATCTTGTGTCTTCTTATTGACAGTACACAGTATCGTTAAATCTTGTGTCTTCTTATGACATTACACAGTATCGTTAAATCTTGTGTCTTCTAATTGACATTACACAGTATCGTTAAATCTTGTGTCTTTTTATGAAAGTACACAGTATTGCTAAATCGTGTGTCTTCTTATTGACAGTACACAGTTTTGTTAAATCTTGTGTCTTCTTATTGAAAAGCAGAGTATTGTTAAAATCTTGTGTCTTCTTATTGACAGTACACAGTAT
>NW_013942153.1:0-352 GCF_000517525.1 Limulus polyphemus
AATACCTACAAATGTTAGTAGTTGATGTCAGCAACAGTTACATTCTTTAGATATAAACACGCTATCGTCAGGAAATGTTTATCGGCTTGTGATAAACAAGGGTTGAAATGTAGCAGATGAATACCTACAAATGTTAGCAGTTGATGTGAGCAACAGTTACATTCTATAGATATAAACACACTATCGCCAGGAATTGACTCGGCTTGTGATAAACAAGGGTTGAAATGTAGCAGATGAATACCTACAAATGTTAGCAGTTGATGTGAGCAACAGTTACATTCTTTAGATATAAACACACTATCGCCAGGAAGTGACTCGGCTTGTGATAAACAAGGGTTGAAATGTAGTAGAT
>NW_013942154.1:0-382 GCF_000517525.1 Limulus polyphemus
GTGACCCTGTAAAAGTTCATCTAGTATATATTTAACTTCCAAGTTACCGTACTTTAAACAAACAGGTTACGGAGAAGTAAACAGAACACTTTCGGGGACCCTGTAAAAGTTCATCTAGTATATATTTAACTTCCAAGTTACCGTACTTTAAACAAACAGGTTACGGAGAAGTAAACAGAACACTTTCGGTGACCCTGTAAAAGTCATCTAGTATATATTTAACTTCCAAGTTACCGTACTTTAAACAAACAGGTTACGGAGAAGTAAACAGAACACTTTCGGGGACCCTGTAGAAGTTCATCTAGTATATATTTAACTTCCAAATTACCGTACTTTAAACAAACAGGTTACGGAGAAGTAAACAGAACACTTTCGGGGACCC
>NW_013942155.1:0-566 GCF_000517525.1 Limulus polyphemus
ACATTACATTAATTTTCTCATCACGTTGTCGCCAGCTTTTATATACCCAGCCTACCCTATCTAGTAAATACTAGAGCATTCGCCAAGGTACGGGATAGTTCTAGAAACTAGAGGGCGTGAGAATAGTCACGTGATCTCGATGATGCAACACTGCCCCCTCCTTAATATTGTTCGTCCCGAACAATAACCACATACAATAAACCAATAACAATTAACAATAACTTAATTAACTGTACAGAATTACAAACACAAAATTACAATTCAACAAAGTCTCTTAATTTTACGGGACGTATCTTCTTCCGTACTGGTCTCTGTCTCATTGGCTTCTGCTTCATGTGGGATTCATTTGCTTCATCAGTAAATGTCCTATCATCGGTAACAGTCACATCAGTGGTAGTAACTTCACCAAGAGCTTCACCGTTTCCCTTCTCAAAACTGAGTAGAGTTTCTTCTTTGATGGTGGCTTCTTCAGGTGGCACGTCTTCAGCAGCGTCATTTGTTCTGTTGTCCACTTCATCCCAACTGAAATGTCCTGGACCATGATAACGCCAAAGCCAGTTGGCATG
>NW_013942156.1:0-328 GCF_000517525.1 Limulus polyphemus
CCACCAACATTAATTACAGTGTAGTTAGTTCTTGTTATGACACTTGTTAATCCACCAACATTAATTACAGTGTAGTTAGTTCTTGTTGTGACACTTGTTAATCCACCAACATTAATTACAGTGTAGTTAGTTCTTGTTGTGACACTTGTTAATTCACCAACATTAATTACAGTGTAGTTAGTTCTTGTTGTGACACTTGTTAATCCACCAACATTAATTACAGTGTAGTTAGTTCTTGTTAATCCACCAACATTAAGAACTAACTACACTGTAATTGTTATGACACTTAATGTTGGTGGATTAACAAATTACAGTGTAGTTAGTTCTT
>NW_013942157.1:0-440 GCF_000517525.1 Limulus polyphemus
GATCTTTTGACCTTGACATTTAAAAGATAATCAAGTCTAGAACTTGTATGTAGTACCTGTTATACAAATTTTGTTAAAATACATCCATCCAATTATGATATATCCTGTCCACAAAATCTGGATGGACTGGTACAAACCAGTATGCCTGCTCTGCAGTGGGAGCATAGAAATGTAAACAAAATATTTCATTACTGGATTCTGATACACATAACAAATTACATGTATACCACAGAGAAAAACCTTTTTTATTACAGTCAACTCAGCTAGTACACCACACCTTACCCTCTCAAATCTTGCTGATCTTTTGCATACTGGTACTATTATTTTAACAACAACTGTGCAAAACTTGAAAATTCTAAACCAATTACCAAGAAAGTTATGGCTGTTGAAATTGGAGAGATACCAAAAATGTGCTACTTTTAAATTATCAAACAGCATTT
>NW_013942158.1:0-336 GCF_000517525.1 Limulus polyphemus
TATCTATGGTAAATGAAAACTTCTGATTAAAAATTCACATCGATATATATATCTATGGTAAATGAAAACTTTTGATTAAACATTCACAACGATATACGTATACATGGTAAATAAAAACTTCTGATTAAACATTTACAACGATATACATATACATGGAAAATAAAACTTCTAATTAAACATTCACATCGATATATATATAATAAATAAAATCTTCTGATTAAAAATTCACAACGATATATATATATGTTAATACAAATACCGGTTAAAAATTCACAACGATATATATATATGGTAAATAAAAACTTCTGATTAAAAATTCACAACGATATATATATG
>NW_013942159.1:0-844 GCF_000517525.1 Limulus polyphemus
GTGTCTTCTTATTGACAGTACACAGTATAGTTAAATCTTGCTCTTCTTATTGAAAGTACACAGTACCGTTAAGTCTTGTTTCTTCTTATTGAAAGTACACAGTATCGTTAAATCTTATGTCTTCTTATTGAAAGTACACAGTATCGTTAAATCTTGTGTCTTCTTAGTGACAGTACACAGTATCTTATATCTTGTGTCTTCTTATTGACAGTACACAGTATCTTTAAATCTTGTGTCTTCTTATTGACAGGACACATTATTGTTAAATCTTGTGTTTTCTTATTGACAGTACACAGTATCGTTAAATCTTATGTCTTCTTATTGAAAGTACACAGTACCGTTAAGTCTTGTTTCTTCTTATTGAAAGTACACAGTATCGTTAAATCTTATGTCTTCTTATTGAAAGTACACAGTATCGTTAAATCTTGTGTCTTCTTAGTGACAGTACACAGTATCGTTATATCTTGTGTCTTCTTATTGACAGTACACAGTATCGTTATATCTTGTGTCTTCTTATTGACAGTACACAGTATCGCTAAATCTTGTGTCTTCTTATTGACAGTACACAGTATCTTTAAATCTTGTGTCTTCTTATTGACAGTACACAGTATCATTAAATCTTGTGTCTTCTTATTGACAGTACACAGTATCGTTAAATCTTGTGTCTTCTTATTGACAGTACACAGTATTGTTAAATCTTGTGTCTTCTTATTGACAGGACACAGTAATAAAACACAAGATTTAACAGTAAGTACTGTCAACATTATCTAATACTGTGTACTCTCAAGAAGAAGACACAATATTCAAAGGATTTAACAATACTGTGGTGTGTTCTTATTGATAG
>NW_013942160.1:0-1374 GCF_000517525.1 Limulus polyphemus
GTCTCTGTGTTCGTTTGTTAATTTTTCGTAGAACTTCTTTCCGAGAAACTTCAGCGATACAAGTCTTTTCTTAAATAAAACTAGTTTATTCTTTCTCACTTCAACTTTGCAATACATTTAATTTCTACAGTTGCTTTAACTTAAACGCATGCTATAATTCACAACGAACGATTCACGCACTTTGTTTACTACCGTGCGCTTGACTGAATTGTCCGTCTCTATCTCTGCCTGTCTGCAATTCAATTATTCACCGGCTCATTTTATTTGCCGGCTTATATACAATAAGAGAGTTCGAAATACTCATTACGTGTTACCAGCGTCACGTGACTTTCGCTGTCCTAACAGAACTTTACAGTACTGTACAGTGTTTCCTTTTATAACAATATCTATGTAAAGACTGAGTCACAAGTTACTTTTTTATATGGTATTTATAATTATTTACAGTTATTTTGGTTTTACAATATAATATTTTTTTAATGTTTATTATGTGAAACTGGTTGACATAATTGTTTTGGTTTTTCAGCTACCATCTAATAAAAATGAAGAAGCAGATAGAAGAACAAGAAATTCAGGAGATGATGCAAATACCATCCATACATTTACTTCCTTTTTGAAAAGTTTTTTCTTTAATTGTTAGCTCTCGTCTTGTGTCCCAGCAATTTCAAGCGTGGGGCACGTGCATCTCCGATTCGATTTTATTATTCATCAGGATCTCTACCACCTACCCTCAAGTTACTCTCCAACATATCTGAGTGGTTTATCTTTTGTTATTTTAATGATTATCTGGTGCATAAAATTTGTTTTTTCTTACTTTACATATAACCTATTAGACAGCAATGCTTGATATTAATCTAAACGTGTAATTATCAATGCGTATGACATAAACTAATAAATAGGGATCCATAACTAGTATCATTCGGAATGTCTTCATTTACAAAGAGTTCTTCACCTCTACTTAGTATCATTATAGGGATCCATAACTTATTAGTTTATGTCAAAATCTCATAGATGGCAGCCAGCTCGAAATTTACAATTACAATAATAGGGTTATTTTTTTTGGAAGAGTGATGAACTAAAAAATGACCAAAGAAAATGCATTGGGGCTTAGTTCACCTGTGAAGAATCGTATTAAGTAATCACTCTTCCAAAAAAAATTATTACTTAATACGATTCTTCACTTTAAGAGTAAATCATAAACATAATTGAAGTGGATAACCTTTTAGATCTGAGTCTACTTACGACTGGTTTTATTTTACAGTATCTCAAAATTACGACAAAATTGCATGTTTACATAATAAATAATGAAAAATATATATTGTAAAACCAAAATCAAAAAAGATAAACCACTTAGATATGATGGAGAGTAACTACGTA
>NW_013942161.1:0-621 GCF_000517525.1 Limulus polyphemus
CTTAACCTTTTTGCTATGTATATTCACTAGTTCGTTCCACAGTATCATGCGAAGTTTCACCTTCCTACGATGCGTTTTAAGGGAGTTATTGAAGGTTTTGTTTTTTGTACCAGTACTTAGTCCCATTTATATCAATCTTTTTGAATTTTTTTATTAAGGTTCGCTATAACATTGCGCGTTTACTTACAAAATTAAAACGACCACAAAAATCGTAAAACTAAAACTAACAATCTAGAATTTTGTAAGTAAACGCGCAATGTTACAGCGAACCTTAAAAAAAACAAATTTGGTGAATAATAATCAATTCAGAACCCTCTGGTAACAAGAAATCGAGAAAATATCGGTAACAAAAAGCTTCAGTGCAGTACACATACGATTTCAAGAAGCCATAAAAAGAGTAACATTTATGTAGGTACACTCTATCGTTGCGCAGTTATATGCAGAGATTCACCTTTCTACTATTCGTTTTAAGGAAGTTATGGAAGATTTTGCGTTTTGTACCAGTACCTCGTTCCATTTGGACTTATCTTCTCGAATTTTTTTTATGAACGTTCGTTGCATACTTACGTATTTACATTCAAAACTCTAGCTTCATATTATCATTTTTGAGACTTTTGTGGT
>NW_013942162.1:0-276 GCF_000517525.1 Limulus polyphemus
CATCATTCAAACAGAAGTCCAACTATAAAAGACCATGTAGTCTTCTTATCATATAAACTCCACCTTTTGGATTATTTTTACTCTAGGTTAACGAAAGTTCATTTTTTAGCATTTGTAGTGAGATAATGTTTTTCGTCAATGCTACAATGTTTCAATTTTCAGAATTTCGACGAAATAAACACTGTCGGATATTTTTCCTATTAATTTTGAGTCAAAAAACACTTTTTTCCATTTTCCTAAAAAATTCATATTTTCACCTAAAACCAAAGGCTATAG
>NW_013942163.1:0-373 GCF_000517525.1 Limulus polyphemus
CTGATCCTATCTAATGCTATTATATTGTATATTGTATAGTAGAAACTACTACATTCTATCTTTCATTTTCCCTATAAATCTAAATGATATCATATTGTATATTTTATTGCAAGAACTAGAAACTTTTGTTTTTCCTGTAAAATCTAAATTTCATTTTTACACAAACTGTAAGGTGGAAAATATGTTTAATGTTATAGCCAAAGCTCTTCGTAACAACAGTTCATCATTTCTAAACCTGATGCAGGTTTTTTGTTCATGCTAAACATTTCCTTCACTAAATGTCTACACATACTAAAATAACCAGCTATATCATGTATTGCTCGCTTCCTATTATACGATATTATGTTACGACCACGCGATCTCCGATCTCGAA
>NW_013942164.1:0-324 GCF_000517525.1 Limulus polyphemus
TGATTTCCTGTATTCCTTGTGTTTTGAATCATTGTCCAATACTAACAGATACTACAACTATCATTTCCTATATTCCTTGTGTCTTGAATCATTGTCCAATACTAACAGATCTTATAATACTGATTTCCTTTATTCCTTGTGTCTTGAATCATTATCCAATACTAACGGATCTTACGACTCTGATTTCCTTTATTCCTTGTGTCTTGAATCATTGTCCAATACGAACAGATTTTATAACTTTAATTTCCTTTATTCTTCGTGTCTTGAATCATTGTCCAATACGAACAGATCTTACAACTCTGATTTCCTTTATTCCTTGTGTCT
>NW_013942165.1:0-289 GCF_000517525.1 Limulus polyphemus
GTTGGACACGTTTAGAAAATGAGTATTGTGGTATGTTAGACACGTTTATAGGATGAGTATTGTTGTGTGTTAGACACCTTTAGTATATAAGTATTGTGGTGTTAGCCACATTTAGAGGATGAGCATTGTGGTAGGTTAAATACATTTAGAGGATGAGTATTGTGGTGTGTTAGACACGTGTACGGGATGAGTATTACACAACGTTAGACACGTGTACGGGATGAGTATGGTGGTGTGTTAGACACGTTTAGAGGATGAGTATTGTGGTGTGTTAGACACGTTTGGAGGA
>NW_013942166.1:0-815 GCF_000517525.1 Limulus polyphemus
ACAACATATCTACATGTGTTTGTTTAAGACCGACTGGATTAAGTAGGACCCAATAGCTGGTATCTTTCTATGATTCACTGTTGACTTTAGCCTGCAGCCAATGTGTTTATAAACTCATATATTTACAATATATCTACATGTGTTTGTTTAAGACCGACTGGTTTAAATAGGACCCAATAGCTAGTATCGTTCTATGACCCACTTTTGCCTTTCGTCTGCAGATAATAGGTTTATTCACTCATATTTTTACAACATATCTACATGTGTTTGTTTAAGACCGACTGGGTTAAATAGGACCCAATAGCTAGTATCATTCTATGACCCACTGTTGACTTTAGTCTGTAGCCAGTTTGGTAATTAACTCATATATTTACAACATATCTACATGTGTTGGTTTAATAACGACTGGATTAACTAGGACCCAATAGCTAGTATCGTTTTATGACCCACTGTTGACTTTAGTTTGTAGCCAGTTTGGTAATTAACTCATTATTTACAACATATCTACATGTGTTTGTTTAAGACCCAACTTATTAAATAGGACCCAATAGCTAGTATCGTTCTATGACCCACTGTTGACTTTAGTCTGCAGCAAGTTTCTTAATTAACTCAAATATTTACAACATATCTACATGTGTTTCCTTAAGTCCGACTGGATTAAATAGGACCCAATAACTAGTATCATTCTATCACCCACTGTTGGGTTTAGTCTGCAGTCAGTTTGTTAATTAACTCATATATTTACAACATATCTACACGTGTTTGTTTTAGACCGACTGGATCAAATAGGACCCAATAACTAGTATCGTTCTATG
>NW_013942167.1:0-265 GCF_000517525.1 Limulus polyphemus
CGACTTTCATATCTGACTTTTTAGGCCTTCTTAGACTAGTTATTTTTGACTTTGATAGCGGTATTTTTAGTCTTTATTACACTATATTTTAATGACTTTCATAATGGTACTTTTAATCCTTCTTAAACTATATTTTGTCAACTGTTATAAAGGTCTTTTAGTTTTCCTTCCACTAGATTTTGTTGACATTGATATGGGTCGTTTTATTCAGTTTTCTACTAGATTTTGTTGACTTTGAAAACGTGTTTTTTAGTTTTTTTCCACC
>NW_013942168.1:0-869 GCF_000517525.1 Limulus polyphemus
TACAATACCGTGTACTGTCAATAAAAAGACACAAGATTTAACGATACTGTGTACTGTCAATAAGAAGTTACAAGATTTAGTGATACTGTGTACTGTCAATACGAAGACACAAGATTTAACGATACAGTGTACTTTCAATAACAAGACATAAGATTTAACAAAACTGTGTACTGTCAATAGGAAGACACACGATTAACGATACTGTGTACTGTCAATAAGAAGACACAAGATTTAACTATACTGTGTATTGTCAATATGAAGACACAAGCTTTAACAATACTGTGTACTCTCAATAAGAAGACACAAGATTAAACGATACTGTGTACTGTCAATAAGAAGACATTCTTGTTGACAGTACACAGTATTGTTAAATCTTGTGTCTTCTTATTGACAGAACACAGTATTGTTAAATCTTGTGTCTTCTTATTGACAGTACTCGGTATTGTTAAGTCCTGTGTCTTTTTATTGACAGTACACAGTGTTGTGAAATCTTGTGTCTTCTTATTGAGAGTACACAGTATTGTTAAAGCTTATGTCTTCTTATTGACAGTACACAGTATAGTTAAATCTTATTAAATCGTGTGTCCAGTATCATTAAATCTTGTGTCTTCTTATTGACAGTACACAGTATCGTTAAATCTTGTGTCTTTTTATTGACAGTACACGGTATTGCCTTGTGTCTTCTTATTGACAGTACAATTTAAAGATACTGTGTACTGTCAATAAGAAGCCACAAGATAAACGATACTGTGTACTGTCAATAAGAAGACTCGAGATTTAACGATACTGTGTACTTTCAATAAGAAGACATAAGATTTAACAAAAGTGTCTTCTTATTGACAGTACACAGAAGATTTAACAAAATTGTG
>NW_013942169.1:0-256 GCF_000517525.1 Limulus polyphemus
CATTGGCTTCAAATCTTGGTCTTTCTCCTATTCTGCTTTGATATCTGTATTTAGTTCCATTTCATCATCATCAACTTTTTAGTCGGCTTGACTTCAGCGCAATGACACCTAATCAGTTCAACCTCTCTTTTAACAGTTACCGGAACTTGGCCTTTGTTATTCCCAAACGTCATTTTATCAAAATCAATTACGACATGGAAGATGAATGCATATTAGGATTGGACTATCTACTACCAAGGAAGTTTGTAAGCCAAGT
>NW_013942170.1:0-962 GCF_000517525.1 Limulus polyphemus
CTGGTAACAAGAAATCGAAAAACAATCAGTAACCAAAAGCTTCACTGCAGTACACATACGCTTTCAGAAAAGCCAATAAAAGAGTAACATAAAACGACCACAAAAGTCGCAAAAATGACAATAGAAGGCTAGAATATTGCATGAAAATACGCAAGTATGCAACGAACGTTCATACAAAATTTGGTGATGATCCGTCCAAATGGAACGACGTACTGGTACAAAACACAAAACGTTCCATAACTCCTTTAGAACAAACAGTAGGAAGGTTAAACTCTGCATATTACTACGCAACGATAAAGTGTAAATACATACCAAATTTGGTGAAGAATCATCAATTTAGGACCCTCTGGTAACAAGAAATCGAAAAACAATCAGTAACCAAAAGCTTCACTGCAGTACACATACGCTTTCAGAAAAGCCAATAAAAGAGTAACATAAATTTTTGTGGTCGTTGTTTGTTTGAAACGAGTTATGGAAGGTTTTGCGTTTTAAACCAGTACGTCGTTCCATTTAGACGGATCATCTCCAAATTTTGTATGAATGTTCGTTGCATAAGTGCGTATTTACATGCAAAATTCTAGCCTTGTATTATCATTTTTGCGATTTTTGTGGTCGTTTTTTACTCTTTTATTGGCTTTTCTGAATGCGTATAGTAGGAAGGTAAAACTCTGCATATTACTACGCAACGTTAAAGTGTACCTACATACCAAATTTGGTGCAGAATAATCAATTTAGGACCCTCTGGTAACAAGAAATCGAAAAACAATCAGTAACCAAAAGCTTCCCTGCAGTACACATACGCATTCAGAAAAGCCAATAAAAGAGTAAAAAAAAACGACCACAAAAATCGCAAAAATGATAATACAAGGCTAGAATTTTGCATGTAAATACGCAAGTATGCAAAGAACGTTCTTGAAAAATATTTCGAGAAGATTCGTCCAAATGAAACGAAGTACTGGTAC
>NW_013942171.1:0-500 GCF_000517525.1 Limulus polyphemus
TTCATATTATCGGGGTTTATAATAAGGTAATATAATAAGTCTTTAAACTATTTCATATTATTAGGGTTTATGATGAAGTAATAATATAACAAGTTCTTAAACAAGTTAATATTATTAGGGTTTATAATGTTGTAATGATATAACAAGTGTTTAAACAAGCTCACATTCTTAGGGTTTATAATGAAGTAATAATATAACAAGTCTTTAAACAAGTTCATATTCTTGCAGGTTTATGATTTTGGTAAGAATATAACAAGTCTTTAAACCAGTTCATATTATCTGGGTTTATAACAAGGTAATAAAATAACAAGTCTTTAAACAAGTTCATATTCTTGCGGTTTATAATTAGGTAATAATATAACAAGTCTTTACACAAGTTCATATTCTTTTGGTTTAGGATTAGGTAATAATATGACAAGTCTTTAAAGAAGTTCATATTCTTGGGCTTTATAATGTGGAAATAATATAACAAGTATTGAAACAAGTTCATATTCTTAGGG
>NW_013942172.1:0-559 GCF_000517525.1 Limulus polyphemus
AAAATGGTCGTTATCAAAGTTAACAAAATCTAGTGGAAGAAGGACTAAAAAGACAGATATCCAAGTTAAAAAAATATAGTGAAAGAAAGACTATAAAGACAATTATGAATGTCAAAATATCTAGTGTAAGAATTACTAAAAAGACAGTTATCAAAGTCGTGAATATATATTGTAAGAAAGACTAAAAGACCATTATTAATGTCAAAATATATATAGTGTAATAAGGACTAAAAAGACCATTATGAATGTCAAAAAATCTAGTGTAAGAATTACTAAAAAGAGAGTTTCAAAGTCGTAATATATAATGTAAGAAGGACAAAAAGACCATTATGAATGTTAAAAAATCTAGTGGAAGAAGGACTAAAAAGACAGTTATCCAAGTCAACAAAATCTAGTGAAAGAAAGACTATAAAGAAAATTATTAATGTCAAAATATCTAGTGTAAGAATTACTAAAAAGACAGTTATCATAGTCGTAAATATATAATCTAAGAAGGAGAAAAAGACCATTATGAATGTCAAAAAATTTACTGTAAGTAGTATTAAAAAGACAATTATTA
>NW_013942173.1:0-881 GCF_000517525.1 Limulus polyphemus
TAAAGTTAATTGCATGTTATTAGTTAACTTGAAGAAAGTGAATTGCATGTTATTAGTTAACTTGAAGAAAGTTATTTGTATGTTATTAGTTAACTTGAAGAAAGTTACTTGCATGTTATTAGTTAACTTAAATATAGTTAATTGCATGTTATTTGTTAACTTGAAGAAACTTACTTGCATGTTATTAGTTAATTTAAGAAAGTTAATTGTATGGTATTAGTTAACTTGAAGAAAGTTAATTGTATTTTTCTAGTTAACTTGAAGAAAGTTAATTGTATGTTATTAGTTAACTTGAAGAAAGTTACTTGCATGTTATTAGTTAACTTGAAAAAGTTACTTGGATGTTATTAGTTAACATGAAGAAAGTTAATTGTATGTTAATAGTTAACTTGAAGAATGTTAATTGTACGTTATTATTTAACTTGAAGAAAGTTAATTGTTTGTTATTAGTTAACTTGAAGAAAGTTAGATGTATGTTATTAGTTAACTTGAAGAAAGTTAGATGTATGTTATTAGTTAACTTGAAGAAAGTTAATTGCATGCTATTAGTTAACTTGAAGAAAGTTAATTGGTTAACTAATAACATCTTGAAGTTAACTAATAACATACAATTAACTTTCTTCAAGATAACTAATAATATACAATTAATTTTCTTCAAGTTAACTAATAACATACAAATAACTTTTTTTAGTTAACAAAGTTAATTGTATGTTATTAGTTTACTTGAAGAAAGTTAATTGTATGTTATTAGTTAACTTGAAGAAAGTTAATTGTATGTTGTAGTCAACTTGCAATTAACTTTCTTGTTAACTAATAACATACAATTAACTTTCTTCAACTTGACTAATAACATATTTGAATAAAGTTAATTGCATGTTATT
>NW_013942174.1:0-239 GCF_000517525.1 Limulus polyphemus
AGTATCGTAAAATCTTGTGACATCTTATTGAAAGGACACATTATTGTTAAATATTATTTTCTTACTGACAGTACACATTATCGTTGAATATTGTGTCTTCTTATTGACAGTACACAGTATCGTTAAATCTTGTGTCTTCTTATTGACAGTACACAGTATCGTTAAATCTTGTGTCTTCTTATTGACAGTACACAGTATTGTTAAATCTTGGGTCTTTTTATTGACAGTACACAGTATCG
>NW_013942175.1:0-748 GCF_000517525.1 Limulus polyphemus
ACAAGATTTAACAATACTGAGTCCTGTCAATAATAAGATACAAGATTTATCAATACTGTGTACTGTCAATAAGTAGACACAAGATTTAACGATACTGTGTACTATCAATAAGAAGACAAGATTTACCAATACTGTGTACTGTCAATAAGCAGACACAAGATTTATCAATACCGTTTAATCTCAATAAGAAGACACAAGATTTAACAATACTATGTACTATCAAAAAGAAGACAAGATTTAACGATACTGTGTACTGTCAATGAAAAGACACAAGATTGAACGATACTGTGTACTATCAATAAGAAGACAAGATTTACCAATACTGTGTACTATCAATAAGAAGACAAGATTTACCAATACTGTGTACTGTCAATAAGCAGACACAAGATTTATCAATACCGTTTACTCTCAACAAGAAGACACAAGATTTAACAATACTATGTACTATCAAAAGAAGACAAGATTTAACGATACTGTGTTCTGTCAATAAAAAGACACAAGATTTAACAATACTGTGTCCTGTCAATAAGAAGATACAGGATTTATCAATACTGTGTACTGTCAATAAGAAGACACAAAGATTTAACGTTACTGTGTACTGTCAATAAGAAGACATAAGATTTAACAATACTTTGTACTATCAATAAGAAGACAAAAGATTTAACGATACTGTGTACTGTCAATAAGAAGACATAAGATTTAACAATACTGTGTACTCTCAATAAGAAGACACAAGATTTAACGATAC
>NW_013942176.1:0-241 GCF_000517525.1 Limulus polyphemus
TTACACCTAGTGTTCATGGAGTAGTTGTACCAAGTAAGGCTAAAGATGAGTATGGTGGTTATAAATTCGGAAACTAGAGTTACACCTAAGTGTTCATGAAGTAGTTGTACCAAATAAGGCTAAAGATGAGTATAGTGGTTATAAATTCTGTAACTAGAGTTACACCTATATTTCATGGAGTAGTTGTACCAAGTAAGGCTAAAGATGAGTATGGTGGTTATAAATTCGTAACTAGAGTTAC
>NW_013942177.1:0-1587 GCF_000517525.1 Limulus polyphemus
GAAAGCTGTATATCTGGCAATGAGACTTGAAGGGACAACCACTGGAAATACTTGGACAGTTGACAGCAGCCGACAGACACAACTATAGAACACTTGTGTCGGTTCTAGAACTCAGGTATGGAACCCAAAACCAGTCAGAAGTCTACAGGGCCAGGTTCAGGACGAGAGTCCGTGCTAAAGGGGAGAGCCTGCAAGAGCTGGCACAGGACTTGGAGAGCATGGCACACAAGGCCTACCCAACTGCACCACCCGATCTCCTCAAGTTGTTGCTGAGGGATCAGTTCGTAGATGCCTTGGACAGCCCACAACTTAAGATACAAGTGAAGCAAGCACACCCCTCTACCATGCAGGATGCAATGGCCAGAGCTCTAGAATTTGAATCCTACGTTAGGTCCAGCACAGAGGTACCGAGGTTGGTACAGTCATCTGGATTCAAGGCCAGAAAAGGTCAGCTTTCAGAGAAGTTTGAGGGACTTTGCTGGCACTGTAACAAACCTGGACACAAGAGAGCTCAATGCTGGAAACTTCAGCACAGGGGAGATGATACAGCAGGAAAGGCTGCTACTCAGAAAGGCTGTTGGAACTGTGGGGGAGCAAGGACATATGAGGAGTCAGTCTAAGAAAAATATTACCAACAAGTCAGCTTCAAGGAGACCAGTAGTGGTTGGTGTTGAGGGACACTCACCAACCCCATCATGAAAGTCCCTACAGCTAGGTGTAAAATGCCAAGCACACACAGCGTCTATATGACAGGAAAGCTGGACGGCCAAAGGTGTAACTTTGTCATAGATTCTGCGTCTCAGCAAACCCTTGTGAGCATCAAGGTGTTAGATCACGAAGGAGTACCAGAAACCATAGAGAAGCTTTATGGTGTGACAGGACATTCTACAAGATTGTGGGGACCAGTGTGGGTAACTATCGAGCTCATGGGCATGAAGAACAGACAGAAAGTATACTTGGCTGACATTGAAGACCAATGCATATTAGGATTGGACTATCTACTACCGAGGAAGTTTGTAACTGATTTTGATAAAATGACGTTTGGGAACAACAAAGGCCAAGTTCCGGTTACTGTTAAATAAGAGGTTGAACTAATTAGGTGCCATCAAGCTGAAGTCAAAGTGACTGAAGAAGTTGATGATGGTGAAGTGAAACCAAATATGGATATCAAAGCAGAACAGGAGAAAGACCAAGAGTTAAAGCCAATGATTGATTTTCTAAAAGCAAGTGTTGTGTGCTCTGCTTGGGAGAAGGTGTCTATTCTAAGCCCTGTGACAAAGCACTATTGGGCACAATGGGACCAGTTGAAGCTTGCCTTTGTCGTAGATGACTCAATGTCTTCCTAATTCCGAGATGTCCTCCTCTTAAGCTATCATGGGATTGACGCAGCACAACTTCCCGTAACTTCCTCGGTATAACTGTTTGCCAAGTCGTCACTTTCCCATCTGTAGTTTCCCATCTCCGGACAAGAATACCATTTTTTTTATTGGATAGGTATGAGGCGAGATTTGGAAGAATGGTGCCGAACATGCAGTACATGTAGTGCTAAAAGGGGACCCAAGCATACTGGACACTCACCTTATGAAG
>NW_013942178.1:0-1302 GCF_000517525.1 Limulus polyphemus
ATGGTCATCATTATCTACATTGTTTTGACCATAATACATTGAAAGTTTCGTATCTAAAGAACCAATTTTACAATCATTACATTTGGTGTGGACCTGCTTTGAAGTCAATATGAGAAAAACCTATACACCGGATAGGTGGAGTGAAGTGAAGAAAAAGTATCATTGGCCACTATTTTTCACTATAATATAAAACCAGATTATCTCTCTTTGGAGAGATTCATAGTCCAAATTATGAACTATGAATCTTTTAAAATGAATCAATTAACTTTAGATGAAACAATGTAAGTATGACTTGACTGCAAATGAGATGGTTTTTGAAACACTTACTTTTGTCATATCTAAAGAGAATATTATACATTTTGTTGTGACTCATAGTCCAAATATACATATTGGTATTTCATTTCTTAATACACACTTTATTTGACGTATAAGAGATAATAACGTGACATATAGTTTTATGTGAAAATGAGAATTACACAAAGGTAGTAACGATATATACTTCTTTGTACAATGTTATTGTCGTAATTATGTAATAAAGGTAGTAACTATATATACTTGTTTGTACAATGGTATTGTCGTAATTACGTAATAAAGGTAGTAACGATATATATACTTGTTTGTACAATGGTATTGTCGTAATTACGTAATAAAAATAATAACGATACATACTTCTATCAATTTCTCTTTCAAAGAATCAAGATCAGTAGCTGCTTCTCTAAAATTCATTTTTGGGTTCTGAAGACGTTTCTGCACTCGATTGATAGATGATAAAAGATTTCTCCAAAAATGCAAAACTACAAGAAAATCAAATGTAAGCATGCATTGCAGAATATTATGAGCACCACATTTTGTTTCAGCTGTGTTGCCATTCTCACTTAATTGCTCTGACAATCCTAGCAATTCATCCAGGTTTTCATGTACAACTTTTACTGCCTTTTCTCTTGCACTCCACCGTGTTTCTGATTCACGCTTGACAGAGATCTTAAGCTTCTGCTGCAGTTCGTCCCATCGAGTTGTTGAATGAGCAAAGAAATTATAAATAGCTTCAATTATACCATAAAGGTAATAACCGTTGTTTCCTGTCTTGCAGCATGAAGACATTCTAAGTTCAAACTATGGTTGTCATAGTTTATAAATACTGCTTTTGGATTTTTGTTCAGAATTCTTTGTTGAACGCCTGACAGATGACCTGACATGACAGCAGCATTATCATAACATTATGAACAACAATCACTCATTAAAGTTTCATCCGCTTCTAATTTTGTGCTTATTGTTTTCTCAATATTGGCAGCGTCTTTTTCC
>NW_013942179.1:0-341 GCF_000517525.1 Limulus polyphemus
AGTCCTGTCAATAAGAAGATACAGGATTTATCAATACTGTGTACTGTCAATAAGAAGACACAAGATTTAACGATACTGTGTACTGTCAATAAGAAGAGACAAGATTTAACAATACTGTGTCCTGTCAATAAGAATATACAGGATTTATCAATACTTTGTACTGTCAATAAGAAGACACAAGATTTAACAATACTGTGTCTTGTCAATAAGAAGATACAGGATTTATCAATAATGTGTACTGTCAATAAGAAGACACAAGATTTAACAACACTGTGTCCTGTCAATAAGAAAATACAGGATTTATCAATACTGTGTACTGGCAATAAGGAGACATAATTTAA
>NW_013942180.1:0-312 GCF_000517525.1 Limulus polyphemus
TTGTGTCTTCTTATTGACAGTACACAGTATCGTTAAATCTTGTGTCTTCTTATTGACAGTACACAGTATCGTTAAATCTTGTGCCTTCTTATTGACAGTATACATTATTGTTAAATCTTATGTTTTCTTACCGATAGTACACATTATCGTTGAATATTGAGTCTTCTTATTGACAGTACACAGTATCGTTATATCTTGTGTCTTCTTATTGACAGTACACAGTATCGTTAAATCTTGTGTCTTCTTATTGACAGGACACATTATTATTAAATCTTGTGTTTTCTTACTGACAGTACACATATCCGTTGAATA
>NW_013942181.1:0-301 GCF_000517525.1 Limulus polyphemus
AAATATGTTTAATACTATAGCCAAATCTTTTTATAACAACAATTCATCATTTATATTCCTGATGTAAGTTTTCTGTTCATGTTAAACGTTTAATTAACTAAATATCTAAAATAACCAGCTATATCATGTATTGCCTCACTTCCTATTACGCGATATTATGTTACGACTTTTCGAATTCCGATCTCGAGTTATCCTTAGACCCTCTATTGACGTGTGTTGGGTGTTTAGTCTGGATCATTTGAGATCCTAAATGCCCTACTACATGATATTTTCTGCTACCACGGGGAACATTGAAGGCTAT
>NW_013942182.1:0-613 GCF_000517525.1 Limulus polyphemus
GTTAAATCTTGTGTCTTTTTATTGACAGTACACAGTGCCTTTAAATCTTGTGTCTTCTTATTGACAGTACAGAGTATCGTTAAATCTTGTGTCTTCTTATCGACAGTACACAGTATTGTTAAATCTTGTGTCTTCTTATTGACAGTACACAGTACCGTTAAATCTTGTATCTTCTTATTGACTGCACACAGTATTTTTTTATATCTTGTGTCTTCTTATTGACAGTACACAGTATCGTTAAATCTTGTGTCTTCTTATTGACAGTACACAGTATTGTTAAACTGTCAATAAGAAGACAATAAGAAGACACAAGATTTAACGATACTGTGTAAGTAAGAAAACATAAGATTTAACAATAATGTGTCCTGTCGACAATATTCGACGATAATGTGTACTGTCTCTTCTTATTGACAGTACACAGTATCGTTAAATCTTGGTGTCTTCTTATTGACAGTACACAGTATCGTTAAATCTTGTGTCTTCTTATTGACAGTACACAGTATCGTTAAATCTTGTGTCTTCTTATTGACAGTACACAGTATCGTTAAATCTTGTGTCTTCTTTTGACAATACACAGTATCGTTAAATCTTGTGTCTTCTTATTGACAGTACA
>NW_013942183.1:0-396 GCF_000517525.1 Limulus polyphemus
AAATCTTGTGTCTTCTTATTGATAGTACACAGTATTGTTAAATCTTGTGTCTTCTTATTGACAGTACATAGTTTTGTTAAAACTCGTGTCTTCTTATTGACAGTACACAGTATCGTTAAATCTTGTGTTTTCTAATAGACTTTACACAGTATCGTTAAATCTTGTGTCTTCTAATTGACATTACACATTATCGTTAAATCTTGTGTCTTCTTATTGAAGACACAGTATCGTTAAATACTTGTTGTCTTCTTATTGACAGTACACAGTATCGTTAAATCTTGTGTCTTCTTATTGACAGTACACAGTATCGTTAAATCTTGTGTTTTCTAATTGACATTACACAGTATCGTTAAAGTCTTGTGTGTTCTAATTGACATTACACATTATCGTTAAAAT
>NW_013942184.1:0-240 GCF_000517525.1 Limulus polyphemus
ATATAACTGAGACAAAAAAAACCAGTAAAGTCGAGGCTAGCCGAAATTTTGATAACAGATTGTAAAATAAGTACTGGGAATTCTCGTGAAAGGATATATATTCTGAAAGTCTTACATCAAGGGCATCTTTGTATTCAAATATGAGGAAAAATATTTTTTTTCAAAATTTGGGTAAAATCATGGGCTTATAGCCTTGGCTTTTCGGTGAAAATCTGAATATTTTTGGAAAAAGAAATAAAG
>NW_013942185.1:0-598 GCF_000517525.1 Limulus polyphemus
TGCTTGGATCCCCTTTTAGCACAACATGTACTGCATGTTCTGCTCCATTCTTCCACATCTTGTCGCATACCTATCCAGTAAAATCTGTGTCGTAGGTGACTCAATGTTTTCTTAACTTCCGAGATGTCCTCCTGTTACAGTATCATGGGATTGTCGCAGCACAACTTCCCGTAACTTTCTCGGTATAACAATTTGCCAGGTCGTCACTTTCCCATCTGCAGTTTCCCATCTCTGGAGAAGAATACCATCTTCAAGCCTCAACTGTTCCCATTGTGCCCAATAGTGTTTTGTCACAGGGCTTAGACTAGACACCTTCTCCCATGCAGGGCGCAAAACAGTTGCTTTTAGAAAATCAATCACTGGCTTCAAATCTTGGTCCTTCTCCTGTTCTGTTTTGATGTCAATATTTGGTTCCACATCACCATCATCAACTCTTTCAGTCGGCTTGACTTCAGCCTGATGGCACCTGGTTAGTTCAACCTCTCTTTTGCAGCAATGTCTGCTGTCATTTTTGCAGGGTCTTCGGCTCAGTCGATCAGCATTACCATGGGATTTTCCTTCTATATATTCAATATTATAATTATACTGGTCTATTTTT
>NW_013942186.1:0-659 GCF_000517525.1 Limulus polyphemus
CTAAAAGGCCATGACATCTTCTTATTAAATAAACTCCACCTTTTCGATTGTTTATACGCTGGGTTAGCTAAAGCTCAATTTTTTTTAGCTTTTCACGTGACATAATAGTTTTGGTTAATGCTATAATGTCTCAGTTTTGAGTTTTACGACGATATAAGCACCATCCGATATTTTTCTATTAATTTTTCGTCATCAAAGCACTTTTTCTAAGCACCATCCGATATTTGTCTATTAATTTTGCCTCATAAAAGCACTTATTTCTATTTTCCAAAAAAATTCATATTTTCACCGAAAAGCCAAGGCTATTGGATATCCTTTCATCAAAATTCCCAATAGTTAATAGTTATTTCGTAATCTGTTATCAAAGATAACCGAAATTTGGATTTTACTGTTTCTTGTTTCCTGTCATGTTGTAAACAGAGATGAGCTTAAAAAAGAAGATTATTGAAAGAAAATCTCAGCGTTTAAAAGGCCATGACATCTTCGTATTAAATAAACTCCACCTTTTCGATTGTTTATACTCTGAGTTAGCGAATGTTCAATTTTTTTTAGCTTTTCACGGGACATAATAGTTTTGATTAATGCTATAATGTCTCAGTTTTGAGTTTTACGACGATATAAGCACCATCCGATATTTTTCTATTCATTTTTCTTCATAA
>NW_013942187.1:0-331 GCF_000517525.1 Limulus polyphemus
ACTTGATTCATTGATTCACCCACATTATACAGCTGGGTAGAGTTAAACAACTAGGGTGATACTTAACACTTGATTCACTGATTCATCCACATTATACAGCTGGGTAGAGTTAAACAACTAGGGTGATACTTACCACTTGATTCATTGATTCACCCACATTATAAAGCTGGGTAGAGGTAAACAACTAGGGTGATATTTACCACTTGATTCATTGATCCACCAACATTATACAGCTTTGTTTAACTCTACCCCTAGGGTGATACTTACCACTTGATTCATTGATTCACCCACATTATACTCTACCCAGCTGTTAAACAACTAGGGTGATACC
>NW_013942188.1:0-682 GCF_000517525.1 Limulus polyphemus
TGTCTGCTTATTGACAGTACACAGTATTTGTAAATCTTGTCTTCTTATTGATAGTACACAATATCGTTAAATCTTGTGTCTTCTTTTTGACAGTACACAGTATTGATAAATTCTTTATCTTCTTATTGACAGGACACAGTATTGTTAAATATTGTGTCTTCTTATTGACAGTACACAGTATTGATAAATATTGTATCTTCTTATTGACAGGACTCAGTATTTTTAAATTTTGTGTCTTCTTATTGACTGTACACAGTATCGTTAAATCTTATGACTTCTTATTGACAGTACACAGTATTGAAAAATCCTGTATCTTCTTATTGACAGGACACAGTATTTATAAATCCTGTATCTTCTTATTGATAGGACTCAGTGTTGTTAAATCATGTGTCTTTTTATTGACAGTACACAGTATCGTTAAATCTTGTGGCTTGTTATTGATAGTACACAGTATCATTAAATCTTATGACTTGTTATGATAGTACACGGTATCGTTAAATCTTATGTCTTCTTATTGACAGTACACAGTATTTATAAATCCTGTATCTTCTTATTGATAGGACTCAGTGTTGTTAAATCATGTGTCTTTTTATTGACAGTACACTGTATCGTTAAATCTTGTGGCTTGTTATTGATAGTACACAGTATCATTAAATCTTATGACTTGTTATGATAGTACACG
>NW_013942189.1:0-670 GCF_000517525.1 Limulus polyphemus
GACACAAGATTTAAAGCAAAATTATGTACTGTCAATAAGAAGACACACGATTTAACAATGCTGTGTACAATCAATAAAAAGAAACAAGATTTAACGATACTATGTACTGTCAATAAGAAGACACAATATTTAACGATACTGTGTACTTTCAATAAGTAGACACAAGATTAAACGATACTGTGTACTGTCAATAAGAAGACACAAGATTTAACAATACTGTGTACTATAATAAGAAGACACAAGATTTAACTATACTGTATACTGTCAATAAGAAGACACAAGATTTAGCAATACTGTGTACTATCTATAAAAAGATACAAGATTTAACGATACTGTGTAGTGTCAATAAGAAAAGTATCGTTAATTCTTGTGTAAAATCCTGTGTCTTCTTATTGACATTACACAGTATAGTTAAAACTTGTGTCTTCTTGTTGACAGTACACGTCTTCTTATTGACAGTACACAGTTTCGTTAAATCTTGTGTCTTCTTATTGACAGTACACAGTATCCTTAAATCTTGTGTCTTCTTATTGACAGTACACAGTATTGTTATATCTTTTGTCTTCTTATTGACAGTACACAGTATTGTTATATCTTGTGTCTTCTTATTGAAAGTACACAATATCGTTACAAGATTTAACGATATTGTGTACTTTCAATAAGAAGACAC
>NW_013942190.1:0-354 GCF_000517525.1 Limulus polyphemus
TTAGGTCTTTTAATATAGATTAGGAAGTGGCTGGTAGGTATTTTATGATAGATTGGATAGTAGCTGACAGGTCTTTTAATACAGTATGGATTGTGGCTGGTAGGTCTTTTATTATAGATGGATAGTATCTGGCCGGTGTTTTATTATTAATGGATAGTGGCTGATAGGTCTTTTATTAAAGGTGGATTGAGGCTGGGTAGGTCTTTTGTTACAGATGGATTGTGGCTGGTCGGTCTTTTATTATAGATGGATAGTGGCTGGTAGGACTTTTATTATAGATGGATTGCGACTGGTAGGTGTTTTATTATTAATGGATAGTGGCTGACAGGTCTTTTACTATAGATAGAGAGTGGC
>NW_013942191.1:0-912 GCF_000517525.1 Limulus polyphemus
TACTTTGTACTGTCAATAAGAAGACACAAGATTCAACGATACTGTGTACTGTCAATAAGAAGATATAAGATTTAACGATACTGTGTACTGTTAATAGGAAGACACAAGATTTAACGATACTGTGTACTGTCAATAAGAAGACACAATATTCAACGATAATGTGTACTGTCAGTAAGAAAACACAAGATTTAACGATACTGTGTACTGTCAATAAGAAGACACAAGATTTAACGATATTGTGTACTTTCAATAAGAAGACACAAGATATAACAATACAATGTACTGTCAATAAGAAGACACAAGATTTTACGATACTGTGTACTGTCAGTAAGAAAACACAAGATTTAACAATAATGTGTACTAAATCTTGTGTCTTCTTATTGACCGTACACAGTATCGTTAAATCTTGTGTCTTCTTATTGACAGTACACAGTATCGTTAAATCTTGTGTCTTCTTATTGACAGTACACAGTATCGTTAAATCTTGTGTCTTCTTATTGACTACTGTGTATTTTCAATAAGAAGACACAAGATTTAACTATACTGTGTACTGTCAATAAGAAGACACAAGATTTAACGATATTGTGTACTTTCAATAAGAAGACACAAGATATAACAATACAACTTCTTATTGACAGTACAACACAAGATTTTACGATACTGTGTACTGTCAGTAAGAAAACACAAGATTTAACAATAATGTGTACTGTCAATAAGAAGACAGTATCGTTAAATCGCGTTCTTATTGACAGTATAGTGTATTCTTAATGAAAGTACACAGTATCGTTAAATCTTGTGTCGATTTAACGATACTGTGTATTGTCAATAAGAAGACACAAGATTTAACTATACTGATTACTGTCCATAAGAAGACCCAAGATTTATCAATACTGTGTACTGTCAATAAGAAGA
>NW_013942192.1:0-234 GCF_000517525.1 Limulus polyphemus
GACGATGATTGCCTGTGCTTATTCTGTGCTGTACAAGGTCTGTGCAGCCGGGGTCATGATCTCCTTTCGAAAAGACGTCTGCATAATTCGCCAATAGTTCTCTAACCTGAAGAGCCTGTGATGATGACAAATGGACTATGCTCTTCTTATAGAGGTCAGTTAAATGTTCTGGGAGTGGATGTCCTTTCTTTATGAATTCAACTTTCCATATTATTTATTTCATTATTCATTTAC
>NW_013942193.1:0-564 GCF_000517525.1 Limulus polyphemus
GAACAATGTTTGGTATTGGCTAATGGTTAGATGAACAATTTTGGTATTGGCTAATGGTTAGATGAACAATGTTTGGTATTGGCTAAGGATTAGATGAACAATGATTGGTATTGGCTAATGGTTAGATGAACAGTGTTTGGTATTGCCTAATGGTTAGATGAACAATGTTTGGTATTGGCTAATTAGTTAGATTAATAATGTTTCTCATAAAATAATAACAATGTTCGGTATTGTTAATGTTGAGATGAACAATGTTTGTTATTGGCTAATGGTTAGATCAACAATGTTTGGTATTGGCTAATGGTTAGATAATTAATGTTTGGTGTTGGCTAATGGTTAGATAAACAATGTTTGGTATTGGCTAATGGATAGGCGAATAGTGTTTGGTATTGACTAATGGTTAGAAGATTAATGTTAGGTATTGCCTAACGGTTAGATGAACAATGTTTGGTATTGGCTAATGGTTAGATAATTAATGTTTGGTATTGGCTAATGGTTAGATGAACAATGTTTGGTATTGACTAATGGATAGATGAACAATGTTAGGTATTGGCTAATGGTTAG
>NW_013942194.1:0-298 GCF_000517525.1 Limulus polyphemus
AAGTAGCTAGAGGAGTTAAGTAGCTAGAGGAGTTAAGTAACTAAATGAGTTAAGTAGCTAGATGAGTTAAGTAGCTAGATGAGTTAAGTAGCTAGATGAGTTAAGTAGCTAAATGAGTTAAGTAGCTAAATGAGTAAAGTAGCTAGATGAGTTAAGTAGCTAAATGAGTTAAGTAGCTAGATGAGTTAAGTAGCTAGATGAGTTAAGTAGCTAGATGAGTTAAGTAGCTAGATGAGTTAAGTAGCTAGATGAGTTAAGTAGCTAAATGAGTTAAGTAGCTAAATGAGTTAAGTAGCTA
>NW_013942195.1:0-522 GCF_000517525.1 Limulus polyphemus
AAGATTTAACAATACTAGTGTACTGTACAATAAGAAGACACAAGATTTAACGATACTGTGTACTGTCAATAAGAAGACACAAGATTTAACAATACTGTGTACTGTCAATAAAAAGACCCAAGATTTAACAATACTGTGTACTGTCAATAAGAAGACACAAGATTTAACGATACTGTGTACTGTCAATAAAAAGACCGAAGATTTAACAATACTGTGTACTGTCAACAAGAAGACACAAGATTTAACGATACTGTGTACTGTCAATAAGAAGACACAAGATTTAACGATACTGTGTACTGTCAATAAGAAGACACAATATTCAACGATAATGTGTACTGTCAGTAAGAAAATAATATTTAACAATAATGTGTCCTTTGAATAAGAAGTCACAAGATTTTACGATACTGTGTACTGTCAATAAGAAGACACAAGATTTAACGATACTGTGTACTGTCAATAAGAAGACACAAGATTTAACGATACTGTGTACTGTCAATAAGAAGACACAATATTCAACGATAC
>NW_013942196.1:0-606 GCF_000517525.1 Limulus polyphemus
CACGTCATGGGCCTAAAGATATTGGGATTTTGTTTGAATAATCTCATTTTGAAAGCTATTCTTTGTTTACTGAAGACAATAAAAACCAGTAAAATCGAATCTAGACGAAATTTTGATAAAAGATTATGAAATAACTATTCGGAATTTTGATGAAAGGATATCCATTTTAAAACTCTTACATCAAGGACATCTTCGTATTCAAATATGAGGAAAAACAATTTTACTCAAAATTTACGAAAAAACATGGGCTATAGCCTTGGCTTTTCGTTAAAAAATATGAATTTTTTTGAAAAGTGGAAAAAAATGCTTTTTTGACGCAAAATTAATAGAAAAATATCGGATAGTGCTCCATTTCGTCGGAAAACTTAATGTTGAGACATTATAATACTTAAAAAAATATTATGTCCAGTGAAAAGCGAAAAAAATTCAACTTTCGCTAACTCAAAGAAAAGAGGGTGAAAAAATGGAGTTTATTTGATAAGATGACGTCATGGACCTTAAGATATTGGGGATTTTGTTTGAATAATCTCATTTTGAAAGCTATTCTTTGTTTACTGAATACAATAAAAAACCAGTAAAATCGAACCTAAAAGCTATTCTTTGTTT
>NW_013942197.1:0-308 GCF_000517525.1 Limulus polyphemus
CCAAGGCATCTAATAAACTGACTCCCTCAGACAACAACTTGGAGGAGAGTCGGGTGGTGCAGTTGGGTAGGCCTTGTGCGCCATACTTTCCAAGTCCTGTGCCAGCTCTTGCAGGCTCTCCCCTTTAGCATGTCCTAAACCTAGCCCTGTAGACTTCAGACTGATTTTGGGTTCCATACCTGAGTTCTTGAGCCGCTACCAGTGCTCTATAGTTGTGTCTGTCATCTGCTGACAACTGTCCAAGTATTTCCAGTGGTTGTCCTTTCAAGCTCGTTGCCAGATATACTGCTTTCTGCTCCTCTGTCCAT
>NW_013942198.1:0-615 GCF_000517525.1 Limulus polyphemus
GTTTTCGTCTAGGAATGAGCCATTGTTTTTGGCGTTTAATATTTGCCTAGAGAATCAAATTTTCATCACCGGTGACAATTCTGTCCAAATATGGTTCACACGCATTACGCGCCAAAGAAACGAAGCAACGTTCACACATTGGAAGCGATGATCATCGGAGAGTTCGTGAGGCACTCAAACAGCTTCTTTATGAATTTTCCCATATTCCTTAGATGTTTACGTATTGTTTCATGAGAGACATGTAATTTCAGGTTCATTTCACGAGTGTGTTGCCTTGGGATAGATTCAACAAGCGTCTTCAGAGCATCAATATCAATTCCAACATGTCGGCCCTTGCCATCACAGTTTTTATGGATACATTCACCCTAACGAAACTTGCTGAACCATCGTTGACACTCACGAACGTTCAAAAGCTTTCCATAAACTTCTTTGATATTCTTTGTGGCTACAGAGGCGTTGTTTCCCTTCTTGTATTCATGATAGTTTAATAAATAGGATAGTTTAATAATAGAGGTGGTAGTTTAATAATAGAGGTAGTAGCTTAATAATATAAGTGGTACTTTAATAATAGATATGGTAGTTTAATAATAGAGGTGGTAGTTTAATAATAGAGGT
>NW_013942199.1:0-340 GCF_000517525.1 Limulus polyphemus
AAATAAAAGGAACCTTATCAATGTCAACAAAATCTGGAGGAAGGAAGACTAAAAGACCGTTTATAACAGTCGACAAAATATAGTGGAAAACTGACTAAAACGATCCATATCAATGTCAACAAAATCTAATGGAAGGAAGATTAAAAGACCGATATAACAGTCGACAAAATATAGTTTAAGAAGGATTAAAAATACCATTATAAAGTCATAAAATATAGTGTAAGAAAGACTAAAAATACCGCTATCAAAGTCTAAAATATCTAGTCTAAGAAGGCCTAAAAAGACAATTATGAAAGTCGACAAAATCGAGTGGACGAAAACTAAAAACACGTTTTCAAAG
>NW_013942200.1:0-387 GCF_000517525.1 Limulus polyphemus
CTATGTAACAGAGGAGGGCCTATCTATACAAACTAAGTGTGATTATGTAACAGAGGAGGGCCTAGCTATACAAGCTAAGCGTGACTATGTAACAGAGGAGGGCCTAGCTATACAAGCTAAGCGTGACTATGTAACAAAGGAGGGCCTATCTATACAAACTAAGTGTGATTATGTAACATAGGAAGGACTATCTATACAAACTAAGTGCGACTATGTAACAGAGGAAGGACTACCTTTACAAACTAAGTGCGACCATGTAACAGAGGAAGGACTACCTTTACAAACTAAGTGTGACTATGTAACAGAGGAAGGACTATCTTTACAAACTACGTGTGACTATGTAACAGAGGAAGGACTATCTTTACAAACTAAGTGCGACTATGTAAC
>NW_013942201.1:0-332 GCF_000517525.1 Limulus polyphemus
ATAATTGTTTGCACATTGTTAAGAGTATTATGTATGATAATTGTTTGCACATTGTTAAGAGTATTATTTATGATAATTGTTTGCACATTGTTAAGAGTATTATTTATGATAATTGTTTACACATTGTTAAGAGTATTATTTATGATAATTGTTTACTCTTTGTTAAGGAGTATTGTGTATGATAATTGTTTGCACATTGTTAAGAGTATTATGTATGATAATTGTTTGCACATTGTTAAGAGTATTATGTATGATAATTGTTTACACAATGTTAAGGTGTATTATTTATGATAATTGTTTACACAATGTTAAGGAGTATTGTGTATGATAAC
>NW_013942202.1:0-211 GCF_000517525.1 Limulus polyphemus
TTTAACTATACTGTGTACTGTCAATAAGAAGACACAAGATTTAACGATACTGTGTACTGTCAATAAGAAGACACAAGATTTAACGATACTGTGTACTGTCAATAAGAAGACACAAGATTTAACGATACTGTGTACTGTCAATAAGAAGACACAAGATTTAACGATACTGTGTACTGTCAATAAAAGACACACGATTTAGCAATACTGTGTA
>NW_013942203.1:0-376 GCF_000517525.1 Limulus polyphemus
ATAGGTGTTCATGGAGTAGTTGTACCAAGTAAGGCTAAAGATGAGTATGATGGTTATAAATTCGGTAATTAGAGTTACACCTAAGTGTTCATGGACTAGTTCTACCAAGTAAGGCTAAAGATGAGTATGGTGGTTATAAATTTGGTAACTAGAGTTACACCTAAGTGTCCATGGAGTAGTTGTACCAAGTAAGTTAAAGATGAGTATGGTGGTTAAAAATTCTGTAACTAGAGTTACAACTAGGTTTCATGGAGTAGTTGTACCAAGTAAGGCTAAAGATGAGTATGGTGGTTATAAATTTGGTAACTAGAGTTACACCTACGTGTTCGTGGAGTTGTTGTACCAAATAACGCTAAAGATGTGTATGGAGTTACAC
>NW_013942204.1:0-235 GCF_000517525.1 Limulus polyphemus
CCGATAGTCGGTAACGTTCTTTCGTCTGGCTAAGGCGTTTAACTTGTTCCCCTAATATAAGAGGGAAACTAAGGTTAGGGTCATCCCTCTCAAAAGTACGGGGTACGGTCTCCGCCTCAGATACGCGGAAAGCCTCGGCATTGAACGCCAACCACCGGTCGAGGTATCGCCGACGGAACCTCGGCCGCGTTCCCGGAGGCGTTCCGCAGAGGCGAAGGTACCGCCGTCGAGATCG
>NW_013942205.1:0-244 GCF_000517525.1 Limulus polyphemus
GTCCAAATGGAACGAAGTACTGGTACAAAACTCAAAACATTCCATAACTCCTTTAAAACAAACAGTAGGAAGGTAAAACTCTGCATATTACTACGCAACGTTGAAGTGTACCTACATAACAAATTTGGTGAAGAATCATCAATTTAGGACCCTCTGGTAACCAGAAATCGAAAAACAATTATTAGCCAAAAGCTTCACTGCAGTACAACATACGCTTTCAGAAAAGCCAATAAAAGAGTAACAT
>NW_013942206.1:0-480 GCF_000517525.1 Limulus polyphemus
TGTTCTAGTTATCAAATATCTAGTCATCTGTTATGCTTATCATATATCTGGTTATCGGTTATAGTTATTAAAAATTTGGTCGTCTTTTACACTTATCAAATAACTGGTCATCTGTTATATATATGAAATATCTGTTCATTTGTTTTACTTGTTAAATATTTTGTCCTCTGTTGTAGTTATCAAATGTATAGTCATCTGTTATATTTATCAAACTTCCTATCATCGTGTAACACTTGACCAGATATTTGATAACTATAACAGAGGTCCAGATATTTGATAAGTATAAAAAACTGGTCAAGTGTTACACGTATAAAATATTTTGTTATCTGTTACACCTAACAAATATCTGGATATCTGTTAAACTTATCAAATATCTAGTCCCATGTTATACTTATCAAATATCTAGTCATCTGTTATGCTTATCATATATCTGGTTATCGGTTATAGTTATTAAAAATTTGGTCGTCTTTTACACTTATC
>NW_013942207.1:0-384 GCF_000517525.1 Limulus polyphemus
GATACCATTACCACTAATTACTCTTATAGCTGGATACCATTACCCCTGTTACTGTCATAACTGGATACCATTACCACTGTTACTGTCATAACTGGATACCATTACCACTGTTACTCTTATAGCTGGATACCATTACCACTAGTTACTGTCATAGCTGGGTACCATTACCACTGTTACTGTCATAGCTGGGTACCATTACCACTGTTACTGTCATAGCTGGGTACCATTACCACTAGTTACTGTCATAGCTGGATACCATTACCATAATTACTGTCATAGTTGGATACCATTACCACTAGTTACTGTCATAACTGGATACCATTACCACTAATTACTCTTATAGCTGGATACTATTACCACTAGTTGCTGTCATAACTGAATACT
>NW_013942208.1:0-487 GCF_000517525.1 Limulus polyphemus
ACAAACAAAATGGAAACGAGAAGCGGCAAATCAAACTACAGCATAGCAAACTTAATGGCAGCAATACAAGAACAGCAAAAGAAACAAGAAGAACGAGAAAATAAACAAGAAAAAAAAACAAGAAGAGAGACAACAGCAGTTGTTTGAGGAAAAAGAAAAGAAACAAGAAGAGAGACAACAGCAGTTGCAAGAAAACCTACAACAGTGGCAGCTCGAACAACAAAATAAACAAGAAGAGAAATTACAGCAGTTTTTGGAGGAAAAAGAAAAGAAACAAGAAGAGAAATTACAGCAGTGGTTGGAGGAAAAAGAAAAGAAACAAGACGAACGAGAAAAGAAACAGGAAGAAAGTCTCCAACAGTTGCAGGAAAGTCAACAGCAACTACAGGAAAGTCAACAACAGTGGCAAGAAGTACAAATGGAAAACATTGGTAAATTTAAAAGCGAATTAGATACGTTAAAGAACGATTTATTGTCTGTTACACAA
>NW_013942209.1:0-528 GCF_000517525.1 Limulus polyphemus
CATACGACAACGATTTTACTGGGTAGGTATGAGGCGAGATGTGGAAGAATGGTGCAGGACATGCAGTACATGTAGTGCTAAAAGGGGACCCAAGCATAAGGGATGCCCAAATGATGAAGAGTTGCCTGCGAAAATGTCAGAGTTTGTGAAAGTGTTATCGGAAAGGATGGATGATATTCACCATCAAGTGCGTACAAACTTGAAAACGTCTGCTGATTACATGAAGCTGTTATGATAAGAGATCTACTGAAGTCAGCTTTGTACCAGGCGATAAGGTATGGTTGTATAATCCCAGGAAGACCAAAGGGAAGTCTCCTAAGTTGTCTTCTCCATGGGAAGGCCCATATGACATAGTGGATTGTCTCTCAGACGTGACTTTCCAGATAAAATGTGGTCGGCGAGGTAAGCCAGAAGTGGCGCATGCCAACAGGCTTTGGCGTTATCACGGTCCAGGTCATTTCAGTTGGGATGAAGTGGACAACAGAACAAATGATGCTGCTGAAGACGTGCCACCTGAAGAAGCCACCA
>NW_013942210.1:0-215 GCF_000517525.1 Limulus polyphemus
CTACGAAATGTAAAATAATTATGGCCTATGTTAATATTTGGGTTAGTGAGAAATGCATTTTATAGTTTAAAGGTTTGTGCCCAACATCTCTAAGGTTACAACACCATTATCAATAAATTACTATCAATGATACAAATTAATTGAACGAATATATGTATACATGAATTTAAGAATTTTTTAATTCTGTATTTTTTCCTTACTTAAGCACAATCTCA
>NW_013942211.1:0-391 GCF_000517525.1 Limulus polyphemus
TTAGGTCGTCTTACTCGCGGAGCGGAAGCAGTGCAACGAGTAATTGCAAATCAAACTGAGGAAGAACGGGCATCAGCAAACGAGCGAAACAGACAAAGAATGGTTCAAATACGTGCCGAGGAAGCAGCAGAGCGACGTGCAGCCAGACTTGAGGATGCACGGTTGCGAGCACGGCGATTGCGTTCTGCAGCTTTAGATCTGCTTCGTTCTCAACAGAATGAACACGACAGGCTGAGAGTGGCTGAAAGACGTCAACGAGAAACAGCAGATCAGCGTCAAACACGACTCCGTGCTCAGCAATCACGCGATTACAATCGCCTTGCATTCCGGTACAACCCAGCTGATGATTATAGTTTGAGCCGGCATGTTCTCATCGGCACTATGACTGAAG
>NW_013942212.1:0-477 GCF_000517525.1 Limulus polyphemus
CTACGCAATGTTAAAGTGTACCTACATACCAAATTTGGTGAAGAATCATCAATTTAGGACCTTCTGGTAACAAGAAATCGAAAAACATTCAGTAACCAAAAGCTTCACTGCAGTACAAATACGCTTCCACAAAAACCAATAAAAGAGTAACATAAAAGGACCACAAAAGTCGCAAAAATGATAATAGAAGGCTAGAATTTTGCATGTAAATACGCAAGTATGCAACGAACGTTCATACAAAATTTGGAGATGATCCGTCCAAATGGAACGACGTACTGGTACAAAACGCATGTAAATACGCAAGTATGCAACGAACGTTCATACAAAATTTGGAGATGATCCGTCCAAATGGAACGACGTACTGGTACAAAACGCAAAACCTTCCATATCTCCTTTAAAACAAACAGTAGGAAGGTAAAACTCTGCATATTACTACGCAACGTTAAAGTGTACTTACAAACCAAATTTGGTGAAGAA
>NW_013942213.1:0-671 GCF_000517525.1 Limulus polyphemus
CGAATGTTCTAATGTTACAGAGACTGAGATGATAGGTTTTACATTGGGAGAATGTTTTAACCTTATCGAGACTGATATGATATGTTTTATACTGGGAGAATGTTTTAATATTACAGAGACTGATATGATATGTTTTATACTGGGAGACTGTTTTAATATTATAGAGACTGATATGATATGTTTTACATTGGGAGAGAAAGTTTTAATATTATAGAGACTGATATTATATGTTTTATACTGGGAGACTGTTTTAATATTATAGAGACTGAGATGAGATGTTTTATACTGGGAGAATGTTTTAATATCATAGATACTGAAATGATATGTTTTATACTGGGAGTGTAAAACCTATGATCTCAGTCTCTGTAATAACATTCTCCCCACTGGTAGACTGTTTTAATATTATAGAGACTGATATGATATGTTTTACAGTGGGAGAATGTTTTAATATTATAGAAACTGATATGATATGTTTTATACTGAGAGAATGTTCTAATATTATACAGACTGATATGATATGTTTTATGACGGGAGAATATTCTAATATTATAGAGACTGATATGATATGTTTTATACTGGGAGAATGTTCTAATATTACAGAGACTGATATGATATGTTTTATACTGGGAAAATTTTTTAATATTACAGAGACTGATATGATATGTTTTATA
>NW_013942214.1:0-1115 GCF_000517525.1 Limulus polyphemus
TATATTTTGTCGACTGTTATAAAAATCTTTTAGTTTTCCTTCCACTAGATTTTGTTGGCATTGATATGGGTCGTTTTAGTCTGTTTTCAACTATATTTGGTAGACTGTTATAACGGAATTTTGGTCTTCCTTCCTCCAGTTTTTGTTGACATTGATAAGGGTCCTTTTAATCAGTTTTACACTAGATATCTTTGCCACTAGATTTTCTTGACTTTGAAAACGTGTTTTTAGTTTACTTACACTTTCTTCCACTCGATTTTGTCGACTTTCATAACTGTCTTTTTGAAAATATCTAGTCTAAGAAGGCCGACTTTGATAGCGGTATTTTCAGTCTTTCTTACACAATATTTTAATGACTTTCATAATGGTATTTTTAATCCTTCTTAAACTATATTTTGTCGACTGTTATAAAGGTCTTTTAGTTAGTGGATGGAAGAATGTCAACAAAATCTGGAGGAAGTAAGACTAAAAGACCGTTATAACAGTCGACAAAATATAGTGGAAAACTGACTAAAACGACCCAAATCAATGTCAACAAAATCACTAAAAGGACCCTTATCAAAACTGCCACTAGATTTTGTTGACTTTGAAAACGTGTTTTTAGTTTTCTTCCAATCGATTGTGTCGACTTTCATAACTGACTTTTTAGGCCTTCTCAGACTAGTTATTTATGACTTTGATAGCGGTATTTCTAGTCTTTCTTACACTATATTTTAATGACTTTCATAATGGAAGGATTAAAAATAATAGTTTAAGCGCTATATTTTAATGACTTTCATAATGGTATTTTTAATCCTGCTTAAACTATATTTTGTCGACTGTTATATCGGTCTTTTAATCTTCCTTCCACTAAACATTTTGTTGACATTGATATGGGTCGTTTTAGTCAGTTTTCAACTATATTTGGTCGACTGTTATAACGGACTTTTGGTCTTCCTTCCTCCAGTTTTTGTTGACATTGATAAGGGTCCTTTTAGTCAGTTTTCCACTAGTAATTTTTGACTTTGAAAACGTGTTATTAGTTTTCTTCCACTCGATTTTGTCGACTTTCATAACTGTCTTATTAGGTCTTCTTAGACTAGATATTTTCGACTTTGGTAGCGGTATTTTCAGTC
>NW_013942215.1:0-305 GCF_000517525.1 Limulus polyphemus
CACTATCTATCTATATTAAAAGACCTATCAGCCACTATCCTTCTGTAATAAATGACCTACAAGCCATTCTCTATCTATAGTAAAAGACCTATCAGCCACTTTCCATCTATGATAAAACACCTACCAGTCACTATCCATCTATAATAAACTACCTATCAGCCACTTTTCATCTATATTAAAAGACCTACCTGCCTCTATCCATCTATAATAAAATACCTACCAGTAAATATCCATCTATTATTAAAGACCTACCAGTCACTATCTATCTATAATAAAAGACCTACCAGCCACTATCCATCTATAAT
>NW_013942216.1:0-482 GCF_000517525.1 Limulus polyphemus
ATAGTACACAGTATCGTTAAATCTTGTCTTCTTATTGATAGTACATAGGATTGTTAAATCTTGTGTCTTCTTATTGACAGTACACAGTATTAGTTAAATATTGTGTCTTCTTATTGACAGTACACAGTTTCGTTAAATCTTTTGGCTTGTTATTGACAGTACACAGTATCGTTAAATCTTGTGGCTTGTTATTATAGTACACAGTATCGTTAAATCTTTTGTCTTCTTATTGATAGTACACAGCATTGTTAAAACTTGTGTCTTTTTATTGATAGTACACAGTATCGTTAAATGTTGTGTCTTCTTATTGACAGTACACAGCATTGTTAAATCTTGTGTCTTTTTATTGACAAGTACACAGTATAGTTAAATCTTGTGTCTTCTTATTGACAGTACACATAATCGTTAAATCTTGTGGCTTGTTACTGATAGTACACAGTATCGTTAAATCTTATTATTGATAGTACACAGTATCGTTAAAT
>NW_013942217.1:0-1425 GCF_000517525.1 Limulus polyphemus
GTCTTGAATCATTGTCCAAAAGAACAGACTTTATAACTCAGTTTTTCTTTATTCCTTTTTTCTTGAATCATTATCCAATACGAACAGATCTTATAACTCTGATTTCCTTTTTTCCTTGTGTCTTGAATCATTGTCCAATACTAAAAGATCTTACAACTCTGATTTCTATTATTCCTTGTGTCTTGATTCATTTTCCAATACTAACAGAGCTTACAACTATGATTTCCTTTATTCCTTGTGTCTTGAATCATTGTCCAATACTAAAAGATCTTACAACTCTGATTTCCTTTATTCCTTGTGTCTTGATTCATTATAGAAGGAATAAATTAAATCTGAGTTATAAGAGCTGTTCGTAATGGACAATGATTCAAGTCACAAGGAATAAAGGAAATCATAGTTGTAATATCTGTTAGTATTGGGGATAAAGGAAAACTGAGTTATAAAATCTGTTCTTTTGGACAATGATTCAAGACTTTTTTCTTGAATCATTATCCAATACGAACAGATCTTATAACTCTGATTTCCTTTTTTCCTTGTGTCTTGAATCATTGTCCAATACTAAAAGATCTTACAACTCTGATTTCCTTTATTCCTTGTGTCTTGATTCATTATCCAATACTAACAGAGCTTACAACTATGATTTCCTTTATTCCTTGTGTCTTGAATCATTGTCCAATACTAAAAGATCTTACAACTCTGATTTCCTTTATTCCTTGTGTCTTGATTCATTATCCAATACTAACAGAGCTTACAACTATGATTTCCTTTATTCCTTGTGACTTGAATCATTGTCCAATACGAACAGCTCTTATAACTTAGATTTCCTTTATTCCTTGTGTCTTGAATCATTGTACAATACTAACAGATCCTACAACTATGATTTCCTTTATTCCTTGTGTCTTGAATCATTGTCCAATAATAAAAGATCTTACAACTCTGATTTCCTTAATTCCTTGTGTCTTGAATCATTGTCCAATATGAACAGCTCTTACAACTCTGATTTCCTTTATTGCTTGTGTCTTGAAATATTATCGAATACGAACAGATCTTATAACTCTGATGTCCTTTATTCCTTGTGACTTGAATCATTGTCTAATATGAACAGACCTTATATCTCTGATTTCCCGTATTCCTTCAATGATTCAAGGCACGAAGAATAAAGGAAATCTGAGTTATAAAATCTGTTCGTATTGGACAATGATTCAAGACACTGCAATACGAACAGATCTTACAACTCTGATTTCCTTTATTCCTTGTGTCTTGAATCATTATCCAATACGAACAGATCTTATTGGAAATCTGAGTTTTATTCCTTGTGTCTCGAATCTTTGTCCAATACTAATAGATTTTATAACTCAGATTTCCTTTATTTCTTGTGTTTTGAATAATTATCCAATACTAACAGATCTTACAACACAGATTTCC
>NW_013942218.1:0-2469 GCF_000517525.1 Limulus polyphemus
AATAAGAAGACACAAGATTTAACGATACTGTGTACTGTCAATAAGAAGTCACACGATTTAGCAATATCGTGTACTATCTATAAAAAGACAAAATTTAACGATAATGTGTACTGTCAGTAAGAAAACACAAGATTTAACAATAATATGTACTGTCAATAAGAAGACAGAAGATTTAACGATACTGTGTACTGTCAATAAGAAGACACAAGATTTAGTATTGTTAAATCTTTTGTCTTCTTATTGACAGTACGCAGTATTGTTCTGTACATTCAAAAACAAGCCATAAGATTTAACGATACTGTGTACTAATACTGAGAAGCCACAGGATTTAACGATACTGTGTATCGTCAATAAGTAGACACAAGATTTAACAATACTGTGTACTGTCAATAAGAAGACACAATATTTAACTACACTGCGTACTCTCAATAAGAAGACAAAAGATTTAACAGTACTCTATACTATCAAAAAGAAGACACAAGATTTAACAATACTGTGTAGTGACAATAAGAAGACAATCGTTAAATCTTGTGTCTTCTTATTGACTGTACACAGTATCGTTAAATCTTGTGTCTTCTTATTGACAGTACACATTATCATTAAATCGTTCGGCTTGTCAGTGATAGTACACAAAATCGTTAAATCTTATGGCTTGTTATTGGTAGTCAAGTATTGTTAAATTTTGTGTCCTCTTATTGACAGTACACAGTATCGTTAAATTTTGTGTCCTCTTATTGACAGTACACAGTATTGTTAAATCTTGAGTCTTATTATTTACAGTACACAGTATTGTTAAATATTTTGTCTTCTTATTAACAGTACAAATTGTTGTTAAATCTTAAATGTGTACAGTCAGTAAGAAGACACAAGATTTAACGATACTATGTACTTTCAATAAGAAGGATCAAGATTTAACAATACTGTGTACTGTCAATAAGAAGAAACAAGATTTAACAATACTGTGTACTGTCAATAAGAAGACACAAGATTTAACAATACTGTGTACTATCAATAAGAAGACACACGATTTAGCAATACTGTGTACTGTCAATAAAAGACACAAGATTTAACGATACTGTGTACTGTCAATAAGAAGACACAATATTTAACGATACTGTGTACTGTCAATAAGAAGACACAAGATTTAACGATACTGTGTACTGTCAATAAGAAGACACAAGATTTAACGATACTGTGTACTGTAATAAGAAGACACAATATTTAACGATACTGTGTACTGTCAATAATAAGACACAAGATTTAACGATATTGTGTACTTTCAGTAAGAAGACACAAGATTTAAGTCTTCTTATTGAAAGTACACAATATCGACAAGATATAACAATACTATGTACTGTCAATAAGAAGACACAAGATTTAACAATACTGTGTACTGTCAATAAGAAGACACAATATTCAATGATAATGTGTACTGTCAATAAGAAGACACAATATTCAATGATAATGTGTACTGTCAGTAAGAAAACACAAGCTTTATCAATAATATGTCCTGTCAATAAGAAGACACAAGATTTAACAATACTGTGTACTGTCAATAAGAAGAAACAAGATTTAACGATACTGTGTACTGTCAATAAGAAGACACAAGATTTAACTATACTGTGTACTGTCAATAAGAAGACAGTATTGTTAAATCTTGAGTGTCTTTTTATATATAGTACACAGTATTGCTAAATCGTGTGTCTTCTTATTGAGAGTACACAGTATTGTTAAATCTTGTGGCAATACTGTGTACTATCAATAAAAAGACACAAGATTTAACGATACTGTGTACTGTCAATAAGAAGACACAAGATTTAACGATACTGTGTACTGTCAATAAGAAGACACAAGATTTGACGATACTGTGTACTCTCAATAAGAAGACACGAGATTTAACAATATTGTGTACTGTCAATAAGAATACAAAAGATTTAAGAATACTGTGTACTGTCAATAAGAAGACTCAATATTTAACAATACTGTGTACTCTCAATAAGAAGACACACGATTTAGCAATACTGTGTACTATCAATAAAAAGACACAAGATTTAACGATACTGTGTACTATCAATAAAAAGACACAAGATTTAACGATTCTGTGTACTTTCAGTAAGAAGACACAAGATTTAACGATACTGTGTACTGTTAATAAGAAGACACAAGATTTAACGATACTGTGTACTGTCAATAACAAGACACAAGATTTAACGATACTGTGTACTGTCAATAAGAAGACAGAAGATTTAACGATACTGTGTACTTTCAATAAGAAGACAAAATATTTAAGAATACTGTGTTCTGTCAATAAGAAGACTCAATATTTAGCAATACTGTGTACTGTCATAAGAAGACACACGATTTAAAAGATTTAACTATACTGTATACTGTCCATAAGAAGACACAAGATTTAACAATACTGTGTACTCTCAATAAGAAGACACAAGATTTAACTATACTTTGTACTGT
>NW_013942219.1:0-242 GCF_000517525.1 Limulus polyphemus
CTGTCAACTCTGAAATATGCTCTTCCTTCAAATAAGATACTGAGAGAGTTATGGTATAACATCCTGTCCACAAACCTTATTCATCAAGCAGAAATTTAAGTGTAATACCGTTGGTCATGAAAGCTTTACTTGTGATGTAATTTGTATTCACCAGTGTCACCAAATTGAGACCGGCCTCAACTTTTAAAGGCTTACACCTACATTTTCGAGCATTAAATGAATGAAAATATATACACTGTCAC
>NW_013942220.1:0-272 GCF_000517525.1 Limulus polyphemus
AAGAGAAGACGAGTATGTTTATGACACCTTTACAAAGAGAAGCCGTGTATGTTTATGACACCTTTAGGAAGAGGAGATGAGTATGTTTATGGCACCTTTACAAAGAGAAGCCGTGTATGTTTATGACACCTTTATAAAGAGAAGACGAGTATGTTTATGAAACCTTTACAAAGAGAAGACGAGTATGTTTATGACCACCTTTACAAAGAGAAGCCGTGTATGTTTATGACACCTTTAGGAAGAGGAGATGAGTATGTTTATGGCACCTTTAC
>NW_013942221.1:0-230 GCF_000517525.1 Limulus polyphemus
TTATATCTTGTGTCTTCTTATTGACCGTACACAGTATCGTTAAATCTTGTGTCTTCTTATTGAGAGTACACAGTATTATTAAATCTTGTGTCTTCTTATCGACAGTACACAGTATTGTTAAATCTTGTGTCTTCTTATTGACAGTACACAGTATCGTTAAATCTTGTGTCTTCTTATTGACAGTACACAGTATTTTCTTATTGACAGTACACAGTATCGTTAAATACTTG
>NW_013942222.1:0-348 GCF_000517525.1 Limulus polyphemus
GGTACAACAACTCCACGACCACCTAGGTGTAACTCTAGTTACACAATTTATAACCACCATACTCATCTTTAGCCTTACTTGGTAAAACTACTCCATGAACACCTAGGTTAACTCTAGTTACAGTATTTATAACCACCATACTCGTCTGTAGCCTTACTTGGTACAACTACTCCATAAACACCTAGGTTTAACTCTGGTTACCGAATTTATACCCCCATACTCATCTTTAGCGTTATTTGGTACAACAACTGCACGAATACCTAGATGTAACTCTAGTTACCGAATTTATACCACCATACTCATCTTTAGCCCTTACTTGGCACAACTACTCCATGAACACCTAGGTGT
>NW_013942223.1:0-346 GCF_000517525.1 Limulus polyphemus
AGTTTTCTTATTGACAGTACACAGTATCGTAAATCTTGTGTCTTCTTATTGACAGTTCACAGTATCGTTAAATATTGTGTCTTCTTATTGACAGTACACAGTATCGTTAAATCTTGTGTCTTCTTATTGACAGTACACAGTATCGTTAAATCTTGTGTTTTCTTATCGACAGTACACAGTATTGTTAAATCTTGTGTCTTCTTATTGACAGTACACAGTATCGTTAAATCGTGTGTCTTCTTATTGACAGTACACAGTATCGTTAAATCTTGTGTCTTCTTATTGACAGTACACAGTATTGTTAAATCTTGTGTCTTCTTATTGACAGTACATAGTATCGTTAAAT
>NW_013942224.1:0-228 GCF_000517525.1 Limulus polyphemus
GTATATCTAAGTATTCAAGTAATATCACGATATCAAGTAAACTCGTGAAACGTCATACTTGGGTATTGTATACAAACTTGTATATCTAAGTATTTCAAGTAATATCACGATATCAAGTAAACTCGTGAAACGTCATACTTGGGTATTGTATACAAACTTGTATATCTAAGTATTTCAAGTAATATCACGATATCAAGTAAACTCGTGAAACGTCATACTTGGGTATTG
>NW_013942225.1:0-588 GCF_000517525.1 Limulus polyphemus
GTTTTCCTATGTTTTCCACATACGTCAACTGTGTAGGTTATCTTGATTATGTAGTACATTGGGGTACTTCAGGTGATTAACATGGGTAAACGTTTTTTCCCATGTGTGTTTTCCTATTTTTTCCACGTACGTCAGCTGTGTAGGTTATCTTGATTATGTAGTACATTGGGGTACTTCAGCTGATTAACATGAGTAAACGTTTTTCCCATGTTTGTTTTCCTATGTTTTCCACGTACGTCAGTTGTGTAGGTTATCTTGATTATATACTACATTGGGGTACTTCAGGTGATTAACATGGGTATACGTTTTTCCCAAGTGTGTTTTCCTATGTTTTCGACGTACGTCAGCTGTGTAGGTTATCTTGATTATGTACTTCATTGGGGTACTTTAGGTGATTAACTTGGGTAAACGATTTTTCCAAGTGTGTTTCCTTATGTTTTCCACATACGTCAACTGTGTAGGTTATGTTGATTATGTACTGCATTGGAGTACTTTAGGTGATTAACTTTGGTAAACAATTTTCCCATGTATGTTTTCCTATGTTTTCCACATACGTCAACTCTGTAGGTTATCTTGATTATGTACTGC
>NW_013942226.1:0-270 GCF_000517525.1 Limulus polyphemus
TAAATCGTGTGTCTTCTTATTGACAGTACACAGTATCGTTAAATCTTGTGTCTTCTTATTGACAGTACATAGTATGTTAAATCTTGTGTCCTTCTTATTGAAGTACACAGTATCGTTAAATCTTGTGTCTTCTTATTGACAGTACACAGTATCGTTAAATCTTGTGTCTTCTTATTGACAGTACACAGTATCGTTAAATCGTGTGTCTTCTTATTGACAGTACACAGTTTTGTTAAGTCTTTTGTCTTGTTATTGAAAGTACACAGTATC
>NW_013942227.1:0-575 GCF_000517525.1 Limulus polyphemus
CCGAAAAATGCGAGTAATAGGAGAAAATAATAACATTACTCTTATATACAAATCGGGCGGGCAGTTTTTTCCCATCTTTCCTATCTGTCAGGCAAAGTAATTTTCATCTTAACATTAAAAATACTTTTGTGCATCAGAAAATTTCGAACTTTCATATGCGAATTTTTTATAATGTCCAAATAGTTAGCAAACGTTTCCTAAGAGAAAACTTTATATTTTATATATATTGTCTTCAGTAATCAATTTCTGTTCGGTCCGGAAAATTTGAACGATCTCGCAACCACCATAAAAAATTATGAAATAAACATAAATTATGCATCTTTCCTTCTGGAATGAACACAAAGGGATTTAAATTGATAGTTATTGGACGAGCATCAGAACGTGTTTGTTGTGCAAATATAAGGTAGTGACAGTACTTACTTCTATTGTATTTTAAGTGAAGGTTTTTAATAATAGTTCAGTACAGTCTCCATCTATTGAGAGATAACTGAACTTCCAAGTATTTTCTTTTTTAATTTTTCTCCATCTATTGAGAGATAACTGAACTTCCAAGTATTTCTTTCTTAATTTTTTCT
>NW_013942228.1:0-470 GCF_000517525.1 Limulus polyphemus
ACTGAAAAAATTTCGAGAAGATCCGTCCAAATGGAACGAAGTACTGGTACAAAACGCAAAACGTTCCATAACTCCTTTAATACAAACAGTAGGAAGGTAAAACTCTGCATATTACTACGCAACGTTAAAGTGTACCTACATACCAAATTTGGTGAAGAATCATCAATTAAGGACCCTCTGGTAACAAGAAATCGAAAAACAATCAGTAACCAAAAGCACTGCAGTACACATACGCTTTCAGAAAAGCCAATAAAAGAGTAACATAAAACCATTTGGACGGATCTTCTCGAAATTTTTTCAAGAACGTTCGTTGCATACTTGCGTATTTACTTGGTACAAAACGCAAAACGTTCCATAACTCATTTAAAACAAAGAGTAGGAAGGTAAAACTCTGCATATTACTACGCAACGTTAAAGTGTACCTACATACCAAATTTGGTGAAGAATCATCAATTTAGGACCCTCTGGTA
>NW_013942229.1:0-338 GCF_000517525.1 Limulus polyphemus
AAAGTTCATTTATTTCAATTTTCACGGGACATAACATTTTTTGTGAATGTTATATTGTCTGAATTTTTAGTTTTCCGACAAAATAAGCACATTCCGGTATTTTTCTATTAATTTTGCGTCAGAAAAGCCCTTTATTTCTTTTTCCAAAAATATTCAGATTTTCACCAAAAAGCCAATGGTATAGCCCATGACTTTACCCAAATTTTGAAAAAAATTATTTTTCCTCATATTGGAATTTAAAGATGCCCTTGATGTAAGACTTTCAGAATGGATATCCTTTCACGAAAATTCCCATTAGTTACTTTAAATCTGTTATCAAAATTTGGGCTAGCCTCAAT
>NW_013942230.1:0-314 GCF_000517525.1 Limulus polyphemus
CAAGATTTAACGATACTGTGTACTATCAATAAAAAGACCCAAGATTTAACGATACTGTGTACTATCAATAAAAAGACACAAGATTTAACGATACTGTGTACTGTCAATAAGAAGACACAAGATTTAACGATACTGTGTACTGTCAATAAGAAGACACAAGATTTAACGATACTGTGTACTGTCAATAAAAGACACAAGATTTAACGATACGACAGTACACAAATAAAAAGACACAAGATTTAACGATACTGTGTACAGTCAATAAGAATATACTAGATTTAACGATACTCTGTATTGTACAAAAAAAGACCCAA
>NW_013942231.1:0-415 GCF_000517525.1 Limulus polyphemus
GAGAAAATGCTGATTGTAATGGTTTCTTATAAGGACACTTATATCCGTTCTTCGAGTGTTCGAAATCGATCGTTTAGCACATCAGAAGTTCTGTTATCTCAAATAGATTATATAAAAATAAAGATATGAAAATAACGTAAATCGAATGCTTCTTATGAAAAAACAAATGTCTGAAAGTGTAGACCATATGATTCAAAGAGAGATAATTAACTTGAAGGAACTCGAAACGATGTACACACATGTAAAATTTCTCATTTTCGAAAATGTTCAAAACGACATGGAAATGAATCAACAGATAGTTAGATGGGAGAAATACATATAAACCAAAAATAACTCAAGAGAACAAATCACATACGGCTTAGAACTTGTAAAGTAAACCTCGTGTATATTCTAAATTTTTTAAGTTCCTATCAAC
>NW_013942232.1:0-263 GCF_000517525.1 Limulus polyphemus
CAGGAGCCAGTGTAAGAAGACTATTACTGACAAGTCAGCCTCAAGAAGACCAGTAGTGGTTGGTGTTGAGGGACACTCACCAACCCCCATCATGAAAGTCCCAACAGCTAGGTGTAAAATGCCAAGCATGCACAGTGTCTTTGTGACAGGAAAGCTAGATGGCCAAAGGTGCAACTTTGTCATAGATTCTGTGTCTCAGCAAACCCTTGTGAGCATCAAGGTGTTAGATCATGAAGGAGTACCAGAAGCCACACAGAAGCTTT
>NW_013942233.1:0-255 GCF_000517525.1 Limulus polyphemus
CATATACACCAAAGTATAATTTATATCTTCATTACTACACACAGTACTTGCTACTGAATAACATACCTCTACTGTGGTTCATATACACCAAAGTATAGTTTATATCTTTATATTACACACAGTACTTGCTACTGAATATCAAACCACTACTGTGGTTCATATACACCAAAGTAAAGTGTGTCTCTTCATTATTACACACAGTACTTGCTACTGAATAACATACTTCTACTGTGGTTCATATACACCGAAGTATAG
>NW_013942234.1:0-490 GCF_000517525.1 Limulus polyphemus
CGATTTAGCAATACTGTGCACTGTCAATAAGAAGACACAAGATTTAACGATACTGTGTACTGCCAATAAGAAGACAAAAGATTTAACGATATTGTGTACTGTCAATAAGAAGACACAAGATTTAACAATACTGTGTACTTTCAATAAGAAGACACAAGATTTAACAAAACTGTGTACTGTCAATAAGAGGACACAAGATTTAACGATACTGTGTACTTTCAATAAGTAGACACAAGATTTAACTATACTGTGTACTGTCAATAAGAAGACACAAGATTTAACTATACTGTGTACTCTCAATAAGAACACACAAGATTTAACAATACTTGTGTACTGTCAATAAGAAGACCTAAGATTTAACAATATTGTGTACTTTCAATAAGAAGACACAGGATATAACAATACTGTGTACTGTCAATAAGAAGACACAAGATTTAAGAATACTGTGTACTATCAATAAGAAGGCTAAATCGTGTGTAATACTGTGTAC
>NW_013942235.1:0-305 GCF_000517525.1 Limulus polyphemus
GTTTTCTTATTGAAAGTACACAGTATTGTTAAATCATGTTTCTTTATATTGACGGGACACATTATTGTTAAATCTTGTGTTTTCTTATTGAAAGTACACAATATCGTTAATTCTTGTGTCTTCTTATTGACAGTACACAGTATCGTTAAATCTTGTGTCTTCTTATTGACAGTACACAGTATCGTTAAATCCTGTGTCTTCTTATTGACAGTACACAGTATCGTTAAATCTTTTTTTATTGATAGTACACAGTATTGCTAAATCGTGTGTCTCCTTATTGATAGTACACCGTATTGTTAAATCTT
>NW_013942236.1:0-447 GCF_000517525.1 Limulus polyphemus
ATGTAACTTTACAGGAGAATGACATGTCACAAGTCAAGTTTAAGTAACTTTAAAGGAGAGTGACACGTGACAAGATAGGTTTGTATAACTTTACAGTAGAGTTACATGTGAAAAGTTAGGTTTACTTAAATTTACAGGAGAATGACATGTGACAAGTCAAGTTTAAGTAACTTTACAGGAAAATGACATGTGGCAAGTCAAGTTTATGTATCTTTACAGGAGAATGACATGTCACAAGTCAAGTTTAAGTAACTCTACAGGAGAGTGACATGTGACAAGATAGGGTTATATAACTTTACAGGAGAGTGACATGTGACAAGATAGGTTTATATAACTTTTGAGGAGAATGACATGTGACAAGTCAAGTTTAAGTAATTTTACAGGAGAGTTCCGTGTGACAAGCAAGTTTAAGTAACTTTACAGGAGAATGACATGTGACAAGTCAAG
>NW_013942237.1:0-299 GCF_000517525.1 Limulus polyphemus
GACACAAGATTTAACGACACTGTGTACTGTCAATAAGAAGACACAAGATTTAACGATACTGTGTACTTTCAATAAGAAGACACAAGATTTAACGATACTGTGTACTGTCAATAAGAAGACACAAGATTTAACTATACTGTGCACTGTCCATAAGAACACACAAGATTTAACAATAATGTGTAATCTCAATAAGAAGACACAAGATTTAACGATACTGTGTACTGTCAATAAGAAATCCTAATATTCCAACGATAATGTGTACTGTCAGTAAGAAAACACTAGATTTAACAATAATAAAT
>NW_013942238.1:0-377 GCF_000517525.1 Limulus polyphemus
TCTATGGCTTCTGGTACTCCTTTGTGATTTAACACCTTGATGCTCACAAGGGTTTGCTGAGACGCAGAGTCTATGACAAAGTTGCACCTTTGGCCATCTAGCTTTCCTGTCACATAGACACTGTGTGTGTTTGGCATTCTACACCTAGCTGTTGGGAGTTTCATGATAGGGGTTGGTGGGCGTCGCTCAACACCAACCACTACTGATCTCCTTGAGGCCGACTTGTTAGGTAAAATTCTTCCTACACTGGCTCCTCAAATGTCCATGTTTTCCACAGTTCCAACAACCTTTCTGGATACCAGCCTTTCCTGCTGTGACACCTCCCCTGTGTTGAAGTTGCCAGCATTGAGCTCTCTTGTGCCCAAGTTTGTTACAGT
>NW_013942239.1:0-388 GCF_000517525.1 Limulus polyphemus
TTGGATTCGAACCCGCAGATTGACGGTTATTAGGTTGATAGTGTGTGTATTCTGAAATCATTTTAGCATAAAAGTATAACCTGTATATAGTCTGTGATTTATATTTGTAATATAAGAAACCAGTTCTTTTCTATGTGGTTCTTCACTAGCTTGCCTCATTAAAAAGATACGCACGCGCCTGCACGCACGCAAATGGATAGTGTAACGAATTTGCGGTTATGTATTTATTTTAATATGAACGTTGTTTAGATTGAGTTTATATTTAAAAACTTGCATAGCTTGTAGTGTTAGATATGTATCGTGCAACTCCCACCTATTCTCCAAAGTTGTAGAAGATTCTCGAGAGCAAGAATCAACAATATATAGTGTGTATGTAAACGCCTTAACC
>NW_013942240.1:0-223 GCF_000517525.1 Limulus polyphemus
TAAATTCTCATTTATGGGGTTTTACTAAAGTTCATTATGTGCAAAATCATAGGCATACGGGGGATTTTTCAGAAGGGGGGTATACAATGTTCGACAGAATGAGGTTATATTTTCTGCTTCTTATTTTGCCCGAACGAAAATTGAAAATTGTCCGAATGGCCGTATGTATTGCAAGCTAGGGTGGTTGCCCCCTAGTCTTCCCGCCACATACGTCTATGTGCAA
>NW_013942241.1:0-781 GCF_000517525.1 Limulus polyphemus
GGTACCAAGGTTGGTACAGTCATCAGGATTCAAGGCCAGAAAAGGTCAACTTTCAGAGAGGTTTGAGGGATTTTGCTGGCACTGTAAAAAACCTGGGCACAAGAGAGCTCAATGCTGGAAACTTCAACACAGGGAAGATGCCACGGCAGGAAAGGCTGCTACCTAGAAAGGTTGTTTAAACTGTGGAGAGCAAGGACATATGGGGGGCCAGTGTAAAAAGAATACTACCAATAAGTCAGCTTCGGGAAACCAGCAGTGGTTGGTTTTGAGGGATGCCCACCAACCCCTATTGTGAAAGTCCCAACAGCTAAGTGTAAAATGGCAAGCACACATAGTGTCTACGTGACAGGAAAGCTGGACAGCCAAAGGTGCAACTCTGTCGTAGATTCTGCATCTCAGCAAACCCTTGTGAGTATCAAGGTACTGGATAACAAAAGAGTACCAGAAGCCATAAAGAAGCTCTGTGGTGTGACACGACATTATGCAAGGTTGTGGGGAACTATTGAGCTCATGGGCATGAAGGACAGACACAAAGTATACTTGGCTAACATTGAAGACCAATGCATATTATGGTTGGACTACATACTACCGGGGAAGTGTGTAGTTAACTTCGATAAGATGACGATTGGGAACAACAAAGGTCAAATTCCAGTAAGTGTTGCTGCATCTGTTGATTTGCATGTCACAGCACTTAAGTCAACTACAATACCCCCTATGTAAGAGAAGATAATTTGGGGTAGAATAAAAGAACATCCCCAAGAAAGCCCAATGCTTGTGGAAG
>NW_013942242.1:0-348 GCF_000517525.1 Limulus polyphemus
CTTCTTATTGACAGTACACAATATCGTTAAATCTTGTTTCTTCTTATTGACAGTACACAGTATCGTTAAATCTTGTGTCTTCTTATTGACAGGACACAGTATCGTTAAATATTGTGTCTTCTTATTGACAGGACACAGTATCGTTAAATATTATGTATTCTTATTGACAGTACACAGTATTTTTAAATCTTGTGTCTTCTTATTGACAGTACACAGTATCGTTGGAATAATGTGTCTTCTTATTGACAGTACACAGTATCGTTAAATCTTGTGTATTTTTATTGATAGTACATAGTATTGCTATATCGTGTGTCTTCTTATTGGCAGTACACAGTATCGTTAAATCTT
>NW_013942243.1:0-221 GCF_000517525.1 Limulus polyphemus
AATCTAGTGTCTTCTTATTGACAGTACACACTATCGTTAAATCTTGTGTCTTCTTATTGACAGTACACAGTATCGTTAAATCTTGTGTCTTCTTATTGACTGTACACAGTATCGTTAAATCTTGTGTCTTCTTATTGACAGTACACAGTATCGTTAAATCTTGTGTCGTCTTATTGACAGTACACAGTATCGTTATATCTTGTGTCTTCTTATTGACAGTA
>NW_013942244.1:0-366 GCF_000517525.1 Limulus polyphemus
AAATCTTTTTCTTCTTATTGACAGTACACAGTATCGTTAAATCTTGTGTATTCTTATTGACAGTACACAGTATCGTTAAATCTTGTGTCTTCTTATTGACAGTACACAGTATCGTCAAATCTTGGGTCTTTTTATAGACAGTACAAAGTATTGCTAAATCGTGTGTCTTCTTATTGAGAGTACACAGTATTTTAAATCTTGTGTCTTCTTATTGACAGTACACAGTATAGTTAAATCTTGTGTCTTCTTATTGACTGTACACAGTATCGTTAAATCTTGTGTCTTCTTATTGACAGTACTTAGTATCGTTAAATTTTCTGTCTTCTTATTGACAGGACACATTATTGTTAAATCTTGTGTTTTCGT
>NW_013942245.1:0-636 GCF_000517525.1 Limulus polyphemus
ACTACATGATTTGACGAAAAAAGGCCAGAAGTTCGAATGGACAGTTTCTTGCCAGCATTCTTTCAAGACGTTGAAGGAAAAATTGGCCTCTGTTCCACTTTTAAAGCTTCCAGATCCCTCACTGCCATACATACTGGATTGTGATGCTAGTAATGTCGGAATTGGAGGAGTGTTGTCTCAGAAAGTGGGCGAAAACGAACATGTGGTGGCGTACTTCAGTACGGTTTTGAGTAGACCAGAGAGGAACTACTGTGTAACACGGAGGAAACTTCTTGCTATAGTAAAGAGTCTGACATATTTCCACCCTTACCACTATGGTGCAAGGTTTACCATTAGGACAGACCATGCTGCATTGTGCTGGTTAAGATCATTAAAGAACCCACCGATTCAAGGTGCTAGTTGTCCCTCAAAAATAGACCAGTATAATTATAATATTGAATATAGAGAAGGAAAATCCCATGGTAATGCTGATGGACTGAGCCGAAGATCCTGCAAGAATGACTGCAGACATTGCTGGAAAAGAGAGGTTGAACTATCCAGGTGTCATCAAGCTGAAGTCAAGCTGACTGAAAGAGTTGATGATGGTGAAGTGGGACCAAATATAGACATCAAAGCAGAACAGGAGAAAGACCAAGA
>NW_013942246.1:0-278 GCF_000517525.1 Limulus polyphemus
ATCACTGATATCAGAAACAGACATATTACTGATATCAGAAACAGACATATTACTAATGTCAGAAACAGACATATTACTAATGTCAGAAATCAGACATATCACTGATATCAGAAACAGATATATTACTGATATCAGAAACAGACATATTACTAATGTCAGAAACAAATATATTACTAATGTCAGAAACAGATATATATCAGTAATATATCTGTTTCTGATATCAGTGATATGTCTGTTTCTGAGATCAGTGATCAGAAACAGATATATTAATAATGTCA
>NW_013942247.1:0-211 GCF_000517525.1 Limulus polyphemus
CACAGTATTGTTAAATCTTGTGTCTTCTTATTGAAAGTACACAGTATCGTTAAATCTTGTGTCTTCTTATTGACAGTACACAGTATCGTTAAATCTTGTGTCTTCTTATTGACAGTACACAGTATTGTTAAATCTTGTGTCTTCTTATTGAGAGTACACAGTATTGTTAAATCTTGTGTCTTCTTTGTGAAAGTACAGAGTATCGTTAAAT
>NW_013942248.1:0-375 GCF_000517525.1 Limulus polyphemus
ACATCCAATTACTAATAACTGATACTTAGTAATTTTGACATCCAGTTACTAATAACTAACACTTTATTAATTTTGACACTGAGTTACTAATAAATGACACTGTAATAATTTTGATATCCACTTACTAAAAACTGACACTGTAGTAATTTAGATATCCAGTTACTAATAACTGATACTGTAGTAATTTTGATATGACACTGTAGTAATTTAGATATCCAGTTACTAATAACTGATACTGTAGTAATTTTGATATCCAGTTACTAATAACTGACACTGTTATAATTTTGATATCCAGTTACTAATAACTGATACTGTAGTAATTTTGACATCCAGTTACTAATAACTCATACAGTAGTAATTTTGACATCCAGTTAC
>NW_013942249.1:0-437 GCF_000517525.1 Limulus polyphemus
CCTCAATCCTCTTCACTACTTCAGCTTCACATTTTCCATCACGTTATGGTCTGGCTGAAGTATGTGAATTTCTCTACTTGTTCTATGTCTTTTTCTTCTAATTTTATCTGAATTTCTGGCTTATTATCATGTCTACTTATCAGCATACTACTTGTCTTCTTAGCATTCATTTTCATTCCATACCTCATTCCTGTGTTATTTACATCATTCAAAATATCTTGTAAGTCATGTTCTGTTTCAGCCATCAGTTCAGTGTCATCAGCATATCTTAAATATTATTTATCACCAACCTTAATATCTTTGTTACTTTCAGTGCTGCGAAAGATGTTTTCTGTGTACAAATTAAATAGACATGGGGAAAGGACACATCCCTGGTGTATTCCTCTTTTAATTTGAATTTCTAGCAATAATCCCTCTTCGGTTCTTTTCCCCCTGTA
>NW_013942250.1:0-326 GCF_000517525.1 Limulus polyphemus
GTGTTTGACGCTGATCTGCTGTTTCTCCTTGACGTCTTTCAGCCACACTCAGCCTGTCGCGTTCATTCTGTTGAGAACGAAGCAGATCTGAAGCTGCAGAACGCGATCGCCGTGCTCGCAACCGTGCATCCTCAAGTCTGGCTGCACGTCGCTCTGCTGCTTCCTCGGCACGTATTTGAGCCATTCTTTGTCTGTTTCGCTCGTTCGCTGATGCCCGTTCTTCCTCAGTTTAATTTGCAATTACTCGTCGCACTGATTCCGCTCCGCGAGTACGACGACCTAAGTTTGATCTTCTGCAAGGCATTATTTGGATGAACTAAAGCAGA
>NW_013942251.1:0-248 GCF_000517525.1 Limulus polyphemus
AATAAAGTGTTGTTTGTTAAGACAACATATATTACCCAATAAGATGATGGTGATAGAGTTTACGTTGTAACTGAATAAAGTGTTGTTTGTTAAGACAACATAGATTACCCAATAATATGGTAGTGATAGAGTTTACGTTGTAACTTAATAAAGTGGTGTTTGTTAAGACAACATAGATTACCCAATAAGATGATGGTGACAGAGTTTACGTTGTAACTGAATAAAGTGGTGTTTGTTAAGACAACATA
>NW_013942252.1:0-366 GCF_000517525.1 Limulus polyphemus
TTGATAAGGGTCCTTTTAGTTAGTTTTCCACTAGATTTTGTTGACTTTTAAAACATGTTTTTAGTTTTCTTCCACTCGATTTGGTCGACTTTCATAACTGATTTTTAGGCCTTCTTAGACTAGATATTTTCGACTTTTATAGCGGTATTTTTAGTCTTTCTTACACTATATTTTAATGACTTTCATAATGGTATTTTTAATCCTTCTTAAACTACATTTTGTCGCAATGTCAACAAAATCTAGTGGAAGGAAACTAAAAGACCTTTATAACTTTCCTTCCACTAGATTTTGTTGGCATTGATATGGGTCTTTTTAGTCAGTTTTCAATTATAACAGTCGACCAAATATAGCCGGACTTTTGGTCTT
>NW_013942253.1:0-278 GCF_000517525.1 Limulus polyphemus
TGTGTACTGTCAATAAGAAGACACAAGATTTAACGATATTGTGTACTGTCAATAGAAGAGACAATATTTGATGATAATGTGTACTGTCAGTAAGAAAACACAAGATTTAACAATAATGTGTCCTGTCAATAAGAAGACACAAGATTTAACGATACTGTGTACTGTCAATAAGAAGACACAAGATTTAACAATACTGTGTACTGTGATCGTTAAATCTTGTGTCTTCTTATTACTGTGTACTTGTGTCTTCTTTTTGACAGATTTAACGATATGTGTAA
>NW_013942254.1:0-437 GCF_000517525.1 Limulus polyphemus
TGTTAAATCCTTTTTCTTCTTATTGACAGTACACAGTATCGTTAAATCTTGTGTCTTCTTATTGACGGTAAAAAGTATTGATAAATCCTGTATCTTCTTATTGACAGGACACAGTATTGATAAATCCTGTATCTTCTTAATGACAGGATACATTATTGTTAAATATTGTGTCTTCTTATTGACAGTACACAGTTTTGATAAATCCTTTATCTTCTTATTGACAGGATACAATTTTGTTAAATTTTGTGTCTTCTTATTGACAGTACACAGTATTGATAAATCCTGTATCTTCTTATTGACAGGACACAGTATTGATAAATCCTGTACTTCTTAATGACAGGACACAGTATTTTTAAATCTTGTGTCTTCTTATTGACAGTACACAGTATTGATAAATCCTGTATCTTCTTTTTGACAGTACACAGTATTGTTAAATC
>NW_013942255.1:0-228 GCF_000517525.1 Limulus polyphemus
TTTTACACTTAGCTGTTGGGACTTTCACGATGGAGGTTGGTGGGCGTCCCTTAGCACCAACCACTACTGGTTTCCCGAAGCCGACTTATTGGTGGTATTTTTCTTACATTGGCTCCTCAGATGTCCTTGCTCCCCACAGTTCCAACAACCTTTCTGGATACCAGCCTTTCCTGCTGTGGCATCTCCCCTGTGCTGAAGTTGCCAGCATTGAGCTCTCTTGTGCCCAGG
>NW_013942256.1:0-314 GCF_000517525.1 Limulus polyphemus
AAAAGACCCAAGATTTAACGATACTAAGTACTGTCAATAAGAAGACACAAGATTTAACGATACTGTGCACTGTCAATAAGAAGACACAAGATTTAACTATACTGTGTACTGTCAATAAGAAGACACAATATTTAACGATACTGTGTACTGTCAATAACAAGACACAAGATTTAACTATACTGTGTACTTTCAATAAGAAGACACAAGATTTAACGATATTTTGTACTGTCAATAAGAAGACACAAGATTTAACGATACTGTGTACTGTCAATAAGAAGAGACACTATTCGACGATAATGTGTACTGTCAGTAAG
>NW_013942257.1:0-857 GCF_000517525.1 Limulus polyphemus
ATAACAGGTGAGGTTGTGTTCCAAGTCTTTCTTTATAAAATTATTATACCAGGTAACGTTGTGTTCAAAGTCTGTGTTTATAAAATTATTATAAAAGGTAACATTGTGTTCCAAGCCTTTCTTTATAAAATTATTATACCAGTAACATTGTGTTTCAAGTCTTTGTTTAAAAAATTATCATAACAGGTAACGCACATGTTATAATAATTTTATAAACAAAGACTTGGAACACAACTTGGAACACAATGTTCTTTGTTTATAAAATTATTATAACAGGTAAAGTTGTGTTCCAAGTCTTTGTTTAGTAAATTATTATAACAGGTAACGTTGTGTTCCAAGTCTTTCTTTTTAAAATTATTATACCAGGTAACGTTGTGTTCCAAGTCTTTGTTTATAAAAATTTATCCCAGGTGACGTTGTGTTCCAAGTCTTTCTCTATAAAATTATTATACCAGGTAACGTTGTGTTCCAAGTCTTTGTTTATAAAATTATTATAACATGTGACATTGTGTTCAAGTCTTTGTTTATAAAATTATTATAACAGGTAAAGTTGTGTTCCAAGTCTTTGTTTAGGAAATTATTATAACAGGTGACGTTGTGTCACCTGTTATTATAATTTTATAAACAAAGACTTGGAACACAACGTTACCTGGTATAATAATTTTATAGAGAAAGACTTGGAACACAACGTCACCTGGTATAATAATTTTATAAACAAAGACTTCGAACACAACGTTACCTGTTATTATAATTTTATAAAGAAAGACTTGGAACTCACCGTTATCTGGTATAATAATTTTATAAAGAAAGACTTGGAACACAATTGTGTTCCAAGTCTTTGTTTATAAAATTATTAT
>NW_013942258.1:0-316 GCF_000517525.1 Limulus polyphemus
CAATAAGAAGACACAAGATTTAACAATACTGTGTACTTTCAATAAGAAGACACAAGATTTAACGGTACTGTGTACTGTCAATAAAAGACACAAGATTTAACTATACTGTGTACTGCCAATAAGAAGACACAAGATTTAACGATACTGTGTACTGTCAATAAGAAGACACAAGATTTAAAATACTGTGTACTGTCAATAAAAGACACAAGATTTAACGATACTGTGTACTGTCAATAAGAAGACACAAGATTTAACGATACTGTGTACTGTCAATAAGAAGACACAAGATTTAACAAAGCTGTGTACTGTCAATAAG
>NW_013942259.1:0-211 GCF_000517525.1 Limulus polyphemus
TCTTGATTAGGTAATATCTTATACAGTAGCCCCCGAGTAACTCAGCTTTACTTTTGGTTAGGTAATATCTTATACAGTAGCCCCCGAGTAACTCAGTTTCACTCTTGAGTAGTTAAAATCTTATACACTAGCCCCCTAGTAACTCAGTTTTACTCTTGATTAGGTAATATCTTATACAGTAACCCCGAGTAACTCAGCTTTACTCTTGATT
>NW_013942260.1:0-317 GCF_000517525.1 Limulus polyphemus
TCACCTACAACATTTGTATAAAGGTATTTAGTGACCATAAATACTGTTTGGTATCAAACAACCTGTACCATCTGCATAAAGATATTTAGTGACTATAAACATTGTTTGGTATCAAACCACCTACACCATTTGTATAAAGATATTTAGTGACCATAAATACTGTTTGGTATCAAACAACCTATACCATCTGCATTAAGATATTTAGTGGGATTAAACCACATACAAGATCTGTATCAAGATATTTAGTGACTATAAACATTATTTCGTATCAAACTACCTACAACATCTGTATAAAAATATTTAGTGACTATAAACAT
>NW_013942261.1:0-224 GCF_000517525.1 Limulus polyphemus
AGAAACTTTACGTTTTAACTAGTATTGTTACTTATTTAATGATAAGCCTTTCTACCCCTCATCTTGAAACTTATCTAATGGTAAACTTTACATTTTAACTAGTATTGTTACTTATTTAATGATAAACCTTTCTACCCCTCATTTTGAAACTTATCTAATGGTAAACTTTACATTTTAACTAGTATTGTTATTTATTTAATGATAAACCTTTCTACCCCTCATCT
>NW_013942262.1:0-221 GCF_000517525.1 Limulus polyphemus
TTAATTTACATGTACTTCATAGAACAGGAGATTGTTAGAGGTAAAATAGTCCTGATTATATATAATTTACATGTACCTCATAGAACAGGAGATTGTTAGAGGTAAAATAGTCCTGATTATATTTAATTTACATGTACTTCATAGAACAGGAGATTGTTAGAGGTAAAATAGACCTGATTATATTTAATTTATATGTACCTCATAGAACAGGAGATTGTTAG
>NW_013942263.1:0-416 GCF_000517525.1 Limulus polyphemus
GCAATAACATTAAACTGAGAGTACATCCTAACAGTTTCAAACAATAACGTTAAACTGAGAGTACATCCTAACAGTTTCAAACAATAACGTTAAACTGAGAGTATATCCTAACAGTTTCAAACAATAACGTTAAATAGAGTATATCCTAACAGTTTCAAACAATAACGTTAAACTGAGAGTACATCCTAACAGTTTTAAACAATAACTTTAAACTGAGAGTATATCCTAACAGTTTCAAACAATAATCTTAAACTGAGAGTATATCCTAACAGTTTCAAACAATAATCTTAAACTGAGAGTATATCCTAACAGTTTCAAACAATAACGTTAAACTGAGTGTACATCCTAACAGTTTCAAACAATAATCTTAAACTGAGTGTACATCCTAACAGTTTCAAACAATAATCTTAAACTGA
>NW_013942264.1:0-613 GCF_000517525.1 Limulus polyphemus
TCCATAAATACCTAGGTGTAACTATAGTTACAAAATTTATAACCACCATACTCATCTTTAGCTTTACTTCGTACAACAACTCCATGAACACTTAAGTGTAACTCTAGTTACCGAATTTATAACCACCATACTCATCTTTAGCCTTACTTGGTACAACTACTCCATGAAACCTAGGTTTAACTCTAGTTACAGAATTTTTAACCACCATACTCATCTTTAGCCTGACTTGGTACAACTACTCCATGAACACATAGGTGTAACTCTAGTTTCCGAATTTATAACCACCATACTCATCTTTAGCCTTACTTGGTACAACTACTCCATGAATACCTAGGTGTAACTCTAGTTACCGAATGTTTAACCCCTTTACTCATCTTTAGCGTTATTTGTTATAATAACTCCACGAGCACGTAGGTTTAACTCTAGTTACCGAATTTATAACCTCCATACTCATCTTTAGCCTTACTTGGTACAAGTACTCCATGAAACCTAGTTTTAACTCTAGTTACAGAATTTTTAACCACCATACTCATCTTTAGCCTGACTTGGTACAACTACTCCACGAACACGTAGGTGTAACTCTAGTTACCAAATTTATAATCACCATACTCAT
>NW_013942265.1:0-351 GCF_000517525.1 Limulus polyphemus
CTTTGATTTGTATTTTACCGATTTACCTTTCACTAGTATATTTTGAATGTACTTAGATTTGTATTTTACCTATTTCAACTTCACTAGTGTATTTTCAATGTACTTTGATTTGTATTTTACCGACTTCAACTTCACTAGTGTATTTTGAATGTACTTTGATTTGTATTTTACCGACTTCAACACTACTAGTGTTTTTTTGAATGTACTTAGATTTGTATTTTACCGATTTCAACTTCACTAGTGTATTTTGAATGTCCTTTGATTTGTATTTTACCGACTTCAACTTCACTAGTGTATTTTGAATGTACTTTGATTTGTATTTTACCGATTTCAACTTTACTAGTATATTTT
>NW_013942266.1:0-617 GCF_000517525.1 Limulus polyphemus
GTGTCTTCTTATAGACAGTACACAGTATCGTTAAATCTTGTGTCTTCTTATTGACAGTACACAGTATCGTTAAATCTTGTGTCTTCTTATCGACAGTACACAGTATTGTTAAATCTTGTGTCTTCTTATTGACAGTACACAGTATCGTTAAATTATGTGTCTTCTTATTGACAGTACACAGTATTTTTATATCCGATACTGTGTACTGTCAATAAGAAGACACAAGATTTAACGATACTGTGTACTGTCAATAAGAAGACACAAGATTTACGATACTGTGTACTGTCAATAAGAAGACACAAGATATAAGAATACTTTGTACTATCACTTAACAAGCCACAAGAATTAACTTAAATCTTGTGTCTTCTTATTGACAGTACAGAGTATCGTTAAATCTTGTGTCTTCTTATTGACAGTACACACTATCGTTAAATCTTGTGTCTTCTTATTGTGAGTACACAGTATTGTTAAATCTTGTGTCTTCTTATTGACAGTACACAGTATCGTTAAATCTTGTGTCTTCTTATTGACAGTACACAGTATCGTTAAATCTTGTGTCTTCTTATTGACAGTACACAGTATTGTTAAATCTTGTGTCTTCTTATTGACAGTACACA
>NW_013942267.1:0-295 GCF_000517525.1 Limulus polyphemus
CAACATTGTTAAATATTTTGTCTTCTTATTGACAGTACACAGTTTCGTTAAATCTTGTGGCTTGTTATTCATAGTACACAGTATCGTTCAATCTTATGGCTTGTTATTGATAGTACACAGTATCGTTAAATCTTGTGTCTTCTTATTGACAGTACACAGCATTGTTAAAACTTGTGTCTTTTTATTGATAGTACACAGTATCGTTAAATCATGTGTTTTCTTATTGACAGTACACAGCATTGTTAAAACTTGTGTCTTTTTATTGACAGTACACAGTATCGTTAAATCTTGTGGC
>NW_013942268.1:0-371 GCF_000517525.1 Limulus polyphemus
ATGGTGCGATGTGAGAATATCAAATATGTTGGTACTGTATAACAAGATTAAAGATGGCGATCCTGTAAGTAGGGAACAAACATGACTGAACTGTATAGATAAATGAACAACGATAGTGATAATGTTTAAGAAGGAAATCTAAAATAATGTTACTATGTCGGTAGAACTAAGGACAAAGTGATATAATGGAAAAGTAGATATTGTAATGTTGCCTTCTCAGTTATTATCTTTTTTCGAGAACTAACCGACAGCTCTACACCTAACATACTTTATGTTATTGTGAGGGTAACGTGTTTGTGACTTTCATAGCTCTCGTCAAAAGATTGTGGTGTTTATATTCACGACATAAAAACATTTTTATCTATTAGTTT
>NW_013942269.1:0-395 GCF_000517525.1 Limulus polyphemus
GTTAATAAACTAGAGAAGAAATTGAAAACAGTTTTGTCACGCTACAAGTACAACATCACAGATAGTACGAGATTGTCTACTATAGCACAGAAATGGATGCTGCAGAAGGGAGGTGTTTTATACCTTGGAAAGATCTACTAAATGTTTTACGAGACACAAGTCATTACATCAGTAGTTGTATGGATGAAAGTTCACACTTCGGGCAGAGAAACAAAGCTAATGTTGCGATATAAGAAATAGCAAGATTAAATCCAGGTTAAGTAGTTAGCATACAGGATCACCTACAAAAGTTGTAATATTTTCAAAACGAAACCCAAAACACGAGCGCTTTCGAATAGTCGACTATTCTTCGTCAGGAGAATAAAGGGTTATGTTTAATGAGTGTCATGGAAAAA
>NW_013942270.1:0-406 GCF_000517525.1 Limulus polyphemus
GGTAACTAGAGTTACACCTAAGTGTTCATAAAGTAGTTGTACCAAGTAAGGCTAAGGATGAGTATGGTGGTTATAAATTCTGTAACTAGAATTACACGTAGGTGTTCATGGAGTAGTTGTACCAAGTAAAGCTCAAGATGAGTATGGTGGTTATAAATTTGGTAACTAGAGTTACATCTACGTGTTCGTGGATTGTTCTACCAAATAACGCTAAAGATGGTGGTTATAAATTCGGTAATTAGTGTTACACCTACGTGTTCGTGGAGTTGTTGTACCAAATAACGCTAAAGATGAGTATGGGGTTACACATTCGGTAACTAGAGTTACACCTAGGTGTTCATGGAAAAGTTGTACCAAGTAAGGCTAAAGATGAGTTCGGTGGTTATAAATTCGGAAACTAGAGTTA
>NW_013942271.1:0-369 GCF_000517525.1 Limulus polyphemus
AAGACACAATATTTAACAAAACTGTGTACTGTCAATAAGAAGAAACAAAGTTTAACATTACTGTGTACTGTAAATAAGAAGACACCGGATTTAACGATACAGTGTACTATCAATAAGAAGATACAAGATTTAACAATACTGGGTACTGTCAATAAGAAGACATAAGATTTAAAAATACTGTGTACTATCACTGACAAACCACACGATTTTACGATATTGTCTACTGTCAATAAATAGACACAAGATTTAAACCAATACTGTGTACTGTCAATAAGAAGACACAATATTTAACAATACTGGGTACTGTCAATAAGAAGAAACAATATTTAACAATACTGTGTACTGTAAATAAGAAGACACCAGATTTAA
>NW_013942272.1:0-405 GCF_000517525.1 Limulus polyphemus
CTCTTAGAATTTACAACGACTAAAACCAACTTCATTTTCAACAACGAACATTTTCTTCAAATAGACAGTTTAAGTATGGGCAATCCTGTTTCGCCCGTTCTTGCCAATATATTCATGACCAAAATCGAAACATAAGCCATACATTCTGCGCTTCATCCCCCACTATATTGGTACAGATATGTCGATGACACATTTGCTGGTTTCAACTCTACAGAACACACACTAACTTTCTTTAAACACATAAATTCCATTCACCCCAACATCAAATTTACCATAGAACACGAAAACAATAAACAGTTATCCTTTCTTAACCTCAAAATTATTAGATCTGACACTGAGTTTAAAACAAAAATTCACTGCAAAAACACACACACTGGTCTCTACATCCCCTGGAATTCCGCTCAT
>NW_013942273.1:0-460 GCF_000517525.1 Limulus polyphemus
GTTACTATGTTTACAGCTTCCTAATTCTCTTCTAATAACACAATAATGGAAGTGGGTTACTATGTTTACAGCTTCCTAATTTTCTTCTAATAACACAATAATGGAAGTGGGTTACTATGTTTACAGCTTCCTAGTTCTCTTCTAATAACAGAATAATGGAAGTGGGTTACTATGTTTACAGCTTCCTAGTTATCTTCTAATAACACAATAATGGAATTGGGTTACTATGTTTACAGCTTCCTAGTTCTCTTCTGATAACACAATAATGTGAGTAATTTAATATATTTACAGCTTCCTAGTTCTCTTCTAATAACACAATAATGTGAGTAATTTAATATATTTAATATATTTATTTTAACACCACATACAATAATGAATATAAAATACTGTCTACTACTTCTCAGTTTTACTTGAACACTACATACACGATGATGAAGATGCAGTGTTTTTAACTCTCTAG
>NW_013942274.1:0-220 GCF_000517525.1 Limulus polyphemus
AATCTTGTTTCTTCTTATTGACAGTACACAGTATAGTTAAATCTTGTGTTTTCTTATTGACAGTACACAGTATCGTAAAATCTTGTGTCTTCTTATTGACAGTACACAATATCGTTAAATCTTGTGTCTTTTTATTAGATAGTACACAGTATTGCTAAATCGTGTGTCTTCTTATTGACAGTACACAGTATCGTTAAATCTTCTGTCTTCTTATTGACAG
>NW_013942275.1:0-945 GCF_000517525.1 Limulus polyphemus
GTTAAATCTTGTGTCTTCTTATTGACAGTACACAGCATTGTTAAAACTTGTGTCTTTTTATTGATAGTACACAGTATCGTTAAATCATGTGTTTTCTTATTGACAGTACAAGGCATTGTTAAATATTTTGTCTTCTTATTGACAGTACACAGTTTCGTTAAATCTTGAGGCTTGTTATTGATAGTACACATTATCGTTAAATCTTGTGTCTTCTTATTGACAGTACACAGTATTGTTAAATATTTTGCAATAAGAAGACACAAGATTTAACGATACTGTGTACTGCCATAAGAAGACACAAGATTTAACGATAGTGTGTACTGTCAGTAAGAAGACACAATATTTAACGATACTGTGTACTGTCAATAAGAAGACACAATATTCAACGATAATGTGTACTGTCAGTAAGAAAACACAAGATTTAACAATAATGGGATTGTTAGTGAAGTACACAGTATTCGTTAAATCTTGTGTCTTCTTATCGACAATGAACAGTATTGTTAAATTCTGTGTCTTCTTATTGACAGTACACAGTATCGTTAAATCTTGTGGCTTAAGTTTTAACAATGCTGTGTACTGTCAATAGGAAGACACATGATTTAACGATACTGTGTACTCTGAATAACAAGCCATAATATTTAACGATACTGTGTACTATCAATAACTACTGTGTACTGTCAATAACAAAACACTCGTTAAATCTTGTGGATTGTTAGTGAGAGTACACAGTATCGTTAAATCTTGTGTACAATATTTAACGATACTGTGTACTGTCAATAAGAAGACACAGAATTTAACAATACTGTTCACTGTCGATAAGAAAATAACAAGCCAGATACTGTGTACTATCGTTAAATCTTGTGTCTTCTTATTGACAGTACACAGTATTGTTAAATATTTTGTCTTCTTATTGACAGTACACAGTTTCGTTAAATCTTGTGGTTT
>NW_013942276.1:0-244 GCF_000517525.1 Limulus polyphemus
CGTTTTATACCAGTACTTCATCAAATTTTAATGGATCTTCTCGAAATTTTTTATGAAGGTTCGTCACGTCATTGCGTATTTATGTTCACATCTGTGACTTTGTAGTATTAGTTTTCCAAATTTTAGGTCGTTTTTTGTTATTACTTTATTAACTTTCCTTGACGCGTATTTGTACTGCAGTGAAGCATTTTGTTATTCTTTGTTTCTCTATTTCTTCTTACCAGTGGGTACGGAATTGATGCAT
>NW_013942277.1:0-319 GCF_000517525.1 Limulus polyphemus
TGTAGACGACACTTTTATTACATTAGGTTTGTAGACGACACCTTTATTACAGAAGGTATGTGGACGACACTTTTATTACAGAAGGTATGTGAACGACACTTTTATTACAGAAGGTATGTAGACGACACTTTTATTACAGTAGGTTTGTAGACGACACTATTATTACAGAAGGTTTGTAGACGACACCTTTATTACAGAAGGTATGTGGACGACACTTTTATTACAGAAGGTATGTGAACGACACTTTTATTACAGAAAGGTATGTGGACGACACTATTATCACAAAAGGTATGTGGACGACACTATTATCACAAAAGGT
>NW_013942278.1:0-623 GCF_000517525.1 Limulus polyphemus
TTTGTCATAGAACGATAATTGTTATTGGATCTATTTAATCCACTCGGACTTGAGGAAAACCAATGAAGATAAGTTCTAAATAGATGAGTTTATAAACACATTGTCTGCAGACTAAAGTCAACAGTGGGTCATAGAACGATACTAGCTATTGGGTCCTATTTAATCCAGTCGGTCTTAAACAAACACATGTAGATATGTTGTAAATATATGAGTTAATTAACAAACTGGTTGCAGACTAAAGTCAACAGTGGGTCATAGAACGATATTTGTTATTGGATCTATTTAATCCACTCGGACTTGAGGAAAAAAATGAATATATGTTGTAAATAGATGAGTTAATAAACACATTGGCTGCAGACTAAAGTCAACAGTGGGTCATAGAACGATACTAGCTATTGGGTCCTTTTTAATCCAGTCGGTCTTGTCTGCAACCAGTTTGTTAATTAACTCATATATTTACAACATATCTACATGTGTTTGTTTAAGACCGACTTGATTAAATAGGACCCATTAGCTAGTATCGTTCTCTGACCTACTGTTGACTTTAGTCTGTAGCCAGTTTGTTAATTAACTCATATATTTACAACATATCTAAACGTGTTTGTTTTAAAGTCAACAGTGGG
>NW_013942279.1:0-351 GCF_000517525.1 Limulus polyphemus
AATGTGTACTGTCAGTAAAAAACACAAGATTTAACAATAATGTGTCCTGTCAATTAAAAGACACAAGATTAAACAATAATGTGTACTGTCAGTAAGAAAGCACAAGATTTAACAATAATATGTACTGTCAATAAGGAGACACACGATTTAACAATACTGTGTACTATCAATAAAAAGACACAAGATTTAACAAATACTGTGTACTGTCAATAAGAAGACACAATATTCAACGATACTGTGTACTGTCAATAAGAAAGCACAAGATTTAACAATAATATGTACTGTCAATAAGAAGACACACGATTTAACAATACTGTGTACTCTCAAAAAAAAGACACAAGTTTTAACGAT
>NW_013942280.1:0-502 GCF_000517525.1 Limulus polyphemus
GCCAACTCTTGGCCTACTCTTTTACCAACGAATTTTGGGATTCACCATCACATTATAACAAACCAACGACTGAAAGGGCGAGCATGTTTATAAAACGGGGATTCGAACCCGCGATCCGCAGATTGCCGGTGATGAGATTGATAGTGTGTCTGTATTCTGAATAAATTTTAGCATACAAGTATAACCCGTACACTGTCTGTCTGTGATTTCTATTTGTAATATAAGGAACCACTTATTTTCTATGTGGATAGGATAAGTAATAATACCCAGGTGCACACCTTCAGAGTCCACTTAGTATGGGTGCAAAATTTCAGGTTTCTAGGTTTTTTTCCTCTTGAAGCTATGGTGGTGTTACACATACATAGACACACACGCGCGTGTCTGTCTGTCTGTGATTTCTATTTGTAATATAAGGAACCACTTCTTTTCTATGTGTTTTTCACTAGCTTGCCTCATTAGAAAGATGTGAATGCACAAGGGTAACATAAGTAATACCCAGGTG
>NW_013942281.1:0-448 GCF_000517525.1 Limulus polyphemus
CACATTATCGTTGAATATTGTGACTTCTTATTGACAGTACACAGTATCGTTAAATCTTGTGTCTTCTTATTACAGTACACAGTATTGTTAAATCTTGTGTCTTCTTATTGACAGTACACAGTATCGTTAAATCTTGTGTCTTTTTATTGACAGTACACAGTATCGTTAAATCTTGTGTCTTCTTATTGACAGTACACAGTATCGTTAAATCTAGTGTATTCTTAATGAAAGTACACAGTATCGTTAAATCTTGTGTCTTCTTATTGACAGTACACAGTATTACACAAGATTTAACGTTCTTATTGACAGTACACAGTATTGTTAAATCGTGTGTTTACTTATTGACAGTACACAGTTTTGTTAAATATTGTGTCTTCTTATTAAAAGTACACAGTATCGTTAAATCTTGTGTCTTCTTATTGACAGTACACAGTATCGTAAAATCTTG
>NW_013942282.1:0-755 GCF_000517525.1 Limulus polyphemus
GTACTGTCAATAAGAAGACACAAGATTTAACGATACTGTGTACTGTCAATAAGAAGACACAAGATTTAACGATACTGTGTACTATCAAAAAGAAGACACAAGATTTAACGATACTGTGTACTTTCAATAAGAATACACAAGATTAACGATAATGTGTACTGTCAATAAGAAAACACAAGATTTAACAATACTGTGTACTCTCAATAAGAAGACACAAGATTTAACGGTACTGTGTACTGTCAATAAAAAGACACAATATTTAACAATACTGTGTACTATCAGTAAAGGACACAAGATTTAGCAAGACTGTGTACTGTCAATAACGTTAAATCTTGTGTCTTCTACACAGTATAAATCTTGTGTCTTCATATTGACAGTACACAGTATCGTTAAATCTTGTGTCTTCTTATTGAAACGATACTGTGTACTGTCAATAAGAAGACACAAGATTTAACGATACTGTGTACTGCCAATAAGAAGACACACGATTTAACGATACTGTGTACTTTCAATAAGAATACACAAGCTTAAATCTTGTGTCTTCTTATTGACAGTACACAGTATTGTTAAACAATACTGTGTACTTATCGTTAAATCTTGTGTCTTCTTATTGACAACGATACTGTGTTCTGTCAATAAGAAGACAAAGATTTAACGATACTGTGTACTATCAATAAGAAGACTCAAGATTTAACAATACTGTGTACTGTCGATAAGAAGACACAAGATGTAACAATACTGTTTACTATTGATAA
>NW_013942283.1:0-1134 GCF_000517525.1 Limulus polyphemus
GTTATTTGGTACAACAACTCCACGAACACCTAGGTGTAACTCTAGTTACCGAATTTATAACCACAATACTCATCTTTAGCATTACTTAGTACAACTACTCCATATACAATTAGGTGTAACTCTAGTTTCCGAATTTATAACCATCATACTCATCTTTTGCTTTACTTATTACAACAACTCCTTGAAAACATAGGTGTAACTCTAGTTACCTAATTTATAACCACCGTACTTATCGTTAGCCTTACTTGGTACAACAACTCCACGAACACCTAGGTGTAACTCTAGTTACCGAATATATAACCACCATACTCATATTTAGCGTTATTTGGTACAACAACTCCACGAATACCTAGGTGTAACTCTAGTTACCGAATTTATACCATCATACTCATCTTTTGCTTTACTTGGTACAACTACTCCATGAACACATAGGTGTAACTCTAGTTACAGAATTTATAACCACCATACTCATCTTTAGCCTTACTTGGTACAACTACTCCATAAAAAACTAAGTGTAACTATAGTTACCGAATTTATAACCATCATACTCATCTTTAGCCTTACTTGGTACAACTACTCCATAAACACCAAGGTGTAACTCTAGTTACCGAACTTGTAACCACCATACGCATCTTTAATGTTATTTGGTACAACAACTCCACGAACACCTAGGTGTAACTCTAGTTACCGAATTTGTAACCAACATACTCATTTTTAGCGTTATTTGGTACAACAACTCCACGAAAACCTAGGTGTAACTCTCCAAGTAAGGCTAAAGATGAGTATGGTGGTTACAAATTCAGTAACTGGTAACTAGAGTTACACTTAATTGTATATGGAGTAGTTGTACCAAGTAAGGCTAAAGATGAGTATGGTGGTTATAAATTCGGTAACTAGAGTTACACCTAGGTGTTCGTGGAAATGTTGTACCAAATAACGCTAAAGATGAGTATGGGGGTTATAAATTCGGTAACCAGAGTTAAACCTATGTGTTCATGGAGAAATTGTTGAATTTATATCCACCATATTCATCTTTAGCCTTACTTGGTACAACTACTCCATGAACACTTGGGTTTAACTCTGGTTACCGAATGTATAACCCCCATACTCATCTTTAGCGTTATTTGGTACAAC
>NW_013942284.1:0-245 GCF_000517525.1 Limulus polyphemus
GCTTTTTGATATTGCTCTGTTATAGATTTCTTGCTATCAGAGGGTTCTAAATTGATGGATCTTAACCTTTTTTGCTATGTATATTCAATAGTTCGTTCCACAGTATCATTCGAAGTTTCACCTTCCTACGATGCGTTTTAAGGGAGTTATTGAAGGTTTTGCGTTTTGTAGAAGTTCTTAGTCCCATTTACATGAATCTTTTTGAATTTTTTTATTAAGGTTCGCCGCAATTTTTGCGCGTTTAC
>NW_013942285.1:0-690 GCF_000517525.1 Limulus polyphemus
ACCCAATTAGTTCAATCTCTCTTTTAACAGTTACCGGAACTTGACCTTTGTTGTTCCCAAACGTCATTTTATCAAAATCAATTACAAACTTCCTTGGTAGTAAATAGTCCAATCCTAATATGCATTCGTCTTCCATGTCAGCCAAGTATACTTTCTGTCTGTCTTTTATGCCCAAGAGCTCAATAGTCACCCACACTGGTCCCCACAATCTTGTAGAATGTCCTGTCACACCATAAAGCTTCTCTATGGCTTCTGGTACTCCTTCGTGATTTAACACCTTGATGCTCACAAGGGTTTGCTGAGACGCAGAGTCTATGACAAAGTTGCACCTTTGGCCATCTAGCTTTCCTGTCACATAAACACTGTGTGTGCTTGGCATTTTACACCTAGCTGTTGGGACTTTCATGATGGGGGTTGGTGGGCGTCCCTTAGCACCAACCACTACTGGTCTCCTTGAGACCGACTTGTTGGTAATATTCTTCCTACACTGGCTTCTCAAATGTCCATGCTTTCCACAGTTCCAACAACCTTTCTGGGTAGCAGCCTTTCCTGCTGTGGCACCTCCTCTGTCTTGAAGTTGCTAACATTGAGCTCTCTTGTGCCCAGGTTTATTACAGTGCCAGCAAAGTCCCTCAAACTTCTCTGAAAGCTGACCTTTTCTGGCCTTGAATCCAGATGACTGTACCAACC
>NW_013942286.1:0-610 GCF_000517525.1 Limulus polyphemus
ACTAGAGTTACATCTAGGTGTTCTTGGAGTTGTTGTACCAAATAACGCTACAGATGAAAATGGTGGTTATAAATTCGGTAACTAGAGTTACACCTAGGTGTTCATGGAGTTGTTGTACCAAATAACGCTACAGATGAGTATGGTGGTTATAAATTCGTTAACTAAAGGTACGCCTAGGTGTTCATGGAGGTGTTGTACCAAGTAAGGCTAAAGATGAGTATGTTGGATATAAATTCGGTAACTATAGTTACACCAAGGTATTTATGGAGTAGTTGTACCAAGTAAGGCTAAAATGAGTATGGTGGTTATAATTTCTGTAAATAGAGTTACACCTAGGTGTTTATGGAGTAGTTGGACCAAGTAAGGCTAAAGATGAGTATGGTGGTTATAAATCTGTAACTATAGTTACACATAGATGTTCGTGGAGTTGTTGTATCAAATAACGCTAACGATGAGTATGGTGGTTATAAATTCGGTAACTAGAGTTACACATAGGTGTAAGTGGAGTTGGTGTACCAAATAACGCTAAAGATGTGTTTGGTGGTTATAAATTCGGTAACTATAGGTACACCTAGGTGTTTATGGAGTATTTGTACCAAGTAAGGCTGAA
>NW_013942287.1:0-323 GCF_000517525.1 Limulus polyphemus
GGCAGTACACAGTATCGTAAAATCTTGTGTCTTCTTATTGAAAGGTCACATTATTGTTAAATCTTGTGTTTTCTTACTGACAGTACACATTATCGTTGAATATTGTGTCTTCTTATTGACAGTACACAGTATCGTTAAATCTTATGTCTTCTTATTGACAGTACAAAGTATCGTAAAATCTAGTGCCTTCTTAGTGTACTGTCAAAATTATTGCTAAATCTTGTGTTTTCTTACTGACAGTACACATTATCGTTGAATATTGTGTCTTCTTATTGACAGTACACAGTATCGTAAAATCTTTTGACTTCTTATTGAAAGGACAC
>NW_013942288.1:0-325 GCF_000517525.1 Limulus polyphemus
CCGATAATTAACATGGTAGAGGGGGCAGATCCGAGTCTCGGTCTTCGTAGAGCCCCAAGGTTGTATGTCAAATTTTCTTGAAATAGGTATAAAACTGTTGACACGAAAGGCGAACTCATCGATAAATAGAAATTCCGTTGAACGTAAAAACGTTTTTATGTGAACTTAGGCCTACACCTGTGCAAAGCGGCTGTACCTTGTAGCAAACAGCAAAGAAGAAGTAAACTAATTTGTTATAATTACGTTGAGCTGGACTTCATATTAATTTCGTTAAATATTCTTCAAGAACCAGCCTAACGATAAAAGTGATAGCACATATTACTGC
>NW_013942289.1:0-286 GCF_000517525.1 Limulus polyphemus
CTTCTTATTGACAGTACACACTATTGTTAAATATTTTATTTCTTATTGACAGTACACAGTTTCGATTAAATCTTGTGGCTTGTTATTGATAGTACACAGTATTGTTAAATCTTGTGTCTTCTTATTGACAGTACACAGTATTGTTAAATCTTGTCTTCTTTTTGATAGTACATAGTATTGTTAAATCTGTGTGTTGTTTTTGATAATACACAGTATTGTTATATCTTGTGTCTTCTTATTGACATTACACAGTATTGTTAAATCTTGTGTCTTCTTATTGACAGTA
>NW_013942290.1:0-310 GCF_000517525.1 Limulus polyphemus
GTACCTGCAGTACAGTGCAGGGTGGTGGTCCTGCAGCACTTTGTTTTCTATGTGACACATGTAAAAATTGGCGAAAGTTACTCCAAGAGGAGAGCCCATGGCAACTCCGTCGACTTGCTGGTATAGCGCCCCATTGATATGTTGAAAAGGTGACTTCGTAGTGCAGGCGAGTAGAAGTTCACGCATTATTTCTTTCAGGTATTTTGGGTGGAGACATGGTCGGGTGTCTGTAAACGTTGTCGCAGATTATGTCTATCGTATCCTGGACTGGTACATTGGTAAATAATGATTCGACGTCCAAGGAGGCGAG
>NW_013942291.1:0-302 GCF_000517525.1 Limulus polyphemus
TCTTATCGACAGTGAACAGTATTGTTAAATTCTGTGTCTTCTTATTGACAGTTCACAGTATCGTTAAATCTTGTGGCTTGTTATTGATAGTACACAGTATCGTTAAATCTTATGGCTTGTTATTGATAGTACACAGTATCGTTAAATCATGTTTCTTCTTTTTGACAGTACACAGCATTGATAAAACTTGTGTCTTTTTATTGACAGTACACAGTATCGTTAAATCTTGTGGCTTGTTAGTGATAGTACACAGTATTGTTAAATCTTATGGCTTGTTATTGATAGTACACAGTATCGTTAAA
>NW_013942292.1:0-347 GCF_000517525.1 Limulus polyphemus
CTTCGTTCCATTTGGACTAATCTTCTCGAATTTTTTTTTAACGTTCGTTGCATACTTGCGTATTTACATGCAAAACTCTAGGTTCATGTTATCATTCTTGAGACTTTTGTGGTCCATTTTGTTATTACTTTATTGGCTTTCTGAAAGAGAATGTGTAGTGCAGTGAAGCTTTTTGATATTGCTCTTTTAAAAGAACCCTCTGATAGCAAGAAATCTATAACAGAGCAATATCAAAAAGCTTGTTCGTTCCACAGTATCATGCGAAGTTTCACCTTCCTACGATGCGTTTTAAGGGAGTTATTGAAGGTTTTGCTTTTTGTACCAGTACTTAGTCCAATTTAGATGAA
>NW_013942293.1:0-848 GCF_000517525.1 Limulus polyphemus
CTAAATATGAGTATGGTGGTTATAAATTCGGTAACTAGAGTTACACCTAGGTGTTCATGGAGTAGTTGTACCAAGTAAGGATAAAGATGAATATGGCGGTTATAAATTCGGTAACTAGAGTTACACCTAAGTGTTAATGGAGTAGTTTTACCAAATAACGCTAAAGATGGATATGGTGGTTATAAATTCGGTAACTAGAGTAACACCTATGTGTTCATGGAGTATTTGTACCAAGTTAGGCTAAAGAAGAATATGGTAGTTATAAATCCGGTAGCTAGAGTTACACCTAGGTATTCGTGGAGTAGTTGTACCAAGTAAGGCTTAAGATGAATATGGTTGTTATAATTTCGGTAACTAGAGTTACACCTAGGTATTCGTTGAGTTGTTGTACCAAATAACGCTACAGATGTTTATAGGGGTTATTAATTCGGTATTTAGAGTTACACCTAGGTGTTCATGAAGTAATTGTGCCAAGTAAAGCTAAAGATGAGTATGGTGGTTATGAATTCGGTAACTAGAGTTACACTTAGGTGTTTATGGAGTAGTTGTACCAAGTAAGGCTATAGATGAGTATGGTGGTTATAAATTCGGTAACTAGAGTTACACTTAGCTATTCGTGGAGTTGTTGTACCAAATAACGCTACAGATTAGTATGGTGGTTATGAATTCGGTAACTAGAGTTACACTTAGGTGTTTATGGAGTAGTTGTACCAAGTAAGGCTACAGATGAGTATGGTGGTTTTAAATACTGTAACTAGAGTTACACCGAGGAGTTCATGGAGTAGTTGTACCAAGTAAAGCTAAAGATGAGTATGGTGGTTATAAATTGTAGTAACTAGAGTTACACC
>NW_013942294.1:0-431 GCF_000517525.1 Limulus polyphemus
ATATTCTACACACGTTATTACAGTCCCTCTCATCATTCTATTCTATACAACTTATTACAGTCTATCTCATCATTATATTCTACACAATTCATTACAGTTTAACTCATCATAATATTCTTCAAACGTTATTACAATCTTTCTAATCATTATATTCTACACAAGTTATTAGTCTTTCTAATCATTATATTCAACACAAATTATTACAGTCTATCTCATCATTATATTCTACACACGTTATTACAGTCTATCTCATCATTATATTCTACACACGTTATTACAGTCTATCTCATCATTATATTGTACACACGTTATTACAGTCTGTCTCATCATTATATTCTACACAAGTTATTTCAGTCTATCTCATCATAATATTCTACACAAGTTAGTACAGTCTATCTCATTATTATATTCTACATACGTTATTACAGTCT
>NW_013942295.1:0-297 GCF_000517525.1 Limulus polyphemus
GCCATCGACATTGCTGGTCCTCTGCCCCAAACCCGTGCTGGGAACAAGTACATTTGTATGGTGATGGATTATTTCACCAAGTGGCCTGAGGCATATGCAATACCAAATCAGGAAGCTACAACTGTAGCTTCGGCTATTAGTGACTTCTTCTTCAGATTTGGTATGCCATATGAACTGCATTTAGATCAAGGCCCGTAACTTTGAATCAGCTGTGTTCCAAGAATGCTGCAAGTTGTTTGGCATCCGAAAGACCAGGACAACGCCACTTCACCCACAGTCTGATGGGATGGTAGAAAA
>NW_013942296.1:0-214 GCF_000517525.1 Limulus polyphemus
AAAGCGTATGTGTACTGCTGTGAAGCTTTTTCTTACTGATTGTTTTTCGATTTCTTGTTACCAGAGGGTCTTAAATTGATGATTCTTCACCAAATTTGGTATGTAGGTACACTTTAACGTTGCGTAGTAATATGCAGAGTTTTAACTTCCTACTGTTTGTTTTAAAGGAGATATGGAAGGTTTTGCGTTTTGTACCAAGTACGTCGTTCCATTT
>NW_013942297.1:0-324 GCF_000517525.1 Limulus polyphemus
AGCAGTAAAGGAATACACAGTCATTTGGGTAAAAAATAAAACAAAGGAAAGAATAGCTAACTATAGATTATAAAAGTAGATATACAGAAGAAGCTCTCTCACTTATACTGAATTTTTCCACTTTACAAAAAATTAGTTTTCAGGCAACTGACATTTGATTCTGATTTACATGTAAATGGAAACACTGTCAGGGCGGAGGACACAGATAATGGACACCATGATCAAATGCAAAAGGTTTCTTATGTATTCAGTCTACTGAAGTTGAAGTCAGATCTGGAGAGTCTAAAACAAAAAGTATTGGCTAGAATGCCTTGTATCACCAGG
>NW_013942298.1:0-438 GCF_000517525.1 Limulus polyphemus
ACCAGATCTTACATCAGTACTGTACAACACCAGATCTTACATCAGTACTGTACAACACCAGATCTTACCTCAGTGCTGCACAACACCAGATCTTACATCGGTATTGTACAACACCAGATCTTACATCAGTGTTGTACAACACCAGATCTTACATCAGTGCTTCACAACATCAGATCTTACATCAGTACTGCACAACACCAGATCTTACATCAGTACTGGACAACACTAGATTTTACCTTAGTGCTGCACAACATCAGATCTTACATCAGTACTGCACAACACCAGATCTTACATCAGTGCTGCACAACACCAGATTTTACATCGGTATCGTACAACACCAGATCTTACATCAGTGTTGTACAACACCAGATCTTACATCAGTGCTTCAAAACATCAGATCTTACATCAGTACTGTACAACACCAGATCTTACATCAGT
>NW_013942299.1:0-247 GCF_000517525.1 Limulus polyphemus
ATCCTATCTACACATTACTGTGTACAATTATGTAAGTATTACCATACTCATCTAGTGAAGTATTACCATCCTCATCTAGAGAAGTATTACAGTGTACAATTATGTAAGTATTACCATACTCATCTAGAGAAGTATTACAGTGTACAATTATGTAAGTATTACCATACTCATCTAGTGAAGTATTACCATCCTAATACTTACATAATTGTTCATCTAGAGAAGTATTACAGTGTACAATTATGTAAGT
>NW_013942300.1:0-233 GCF_000517525.1 Limulus polyphemus
TTGTGTCTTCTTATTGACAGTACACAGTATCGTTAAATCTTGTGTCTTCTTATTGACAGTACACAGTATCGTTAAATCTTGTGTCTTCTTATTGACAGGACACATTATTGTTAAATCTTGTGTCTTCTTATTGACAGGACACATTATTGTTAATTCTTGTGTTTTCTTATTGACAGTACACAGTATCGTTAAATCTTGTGTCTTCTTATTGTGTCCTGTCATTATTGTTAAAT
>NW_013942301.1:0-532 GCF_000517525.1 Limulus polyphemus
CTTCCACTCGATTTTGGTCGACTTTCATAACTGACTTTTTAGGCCTTCTTAGACTAGATATTTTTGACTTTGATAGCGGTATTTTTAGTCTTTCTTACACTATATTTTAATGACTTTCATAATGGTATTTTTAATTCTTCATAAACTATATTTTGTCGACTGTTATAAAGGTCTTTTAGTTTTCCTTCAACTAGATTTTGTTGACATTGATATGGGTCGTTTTAGTAAGTTTTCAACTATATTTGGTCGACTGTTATAACGGCCAAAAATTCTTCCTTCCTCCAGATTTTGTTGACATTGATAAGGGTCCTTTTAGTTCGTTTTCCACTAGATTTTCTTGACTTTGAAAACATGTTTTTAGTTTTCGTCCACTCGATTTTGTCGACTTTCATAACAGTCTTTTTAGGCCTTTTTAGACTAGATATTTTCGACTTTGATAGAAGTATTTTTAGTGTTTCTTACGCTATATTTTATTGTCTTTCATAATGGTATTTTTAATACTTCTTAAACTATATTTTGTCGACTGTTATAT
>NW_013942302.1:0-251 GCF_000517525.1 Limulus polyphemus
CACATATAATAATAGGTTGAACACTGTTCAGAATTATCCCCAACAAGTCCAGACTACTCAAACTAACCAGCACATATAATAATAGGTTGAACACCGTTCAGAATTATCCCCAACAAGTCCAGACTACTCAAACTAACCAGCACATATAATAATAGGTTGAACACCGTTCAGAATTATACCCAAAAAGTCCAGACTACTCAAACTAACCAGCACATATAATAATAGGTTGAACACAACTAAGAATTATCCCC
>NW_013942303.1:0-342 GCF_000517525.1 Limulus polyphemus
CGGTGTTTCGTGTTTGTGTATAAAGTGTAAGCTTGTTTGTTAAATTAGGTAACGGTGTTTCGTCTTCGTGTGATTAGTGTAAGCTTGTTTGTTAAATCAGGTAACGGTGTTTCGTGTTTGTGTATAAAGTGTAAGCTTGTTTGTTAAATCAGGTAACGGTGTTTCGTCTTCGTGTGAGAAGTGTAAGCTTGTTTGTTAAATCAGGTAACGATGTTTCGTCTTTGTGTAAGAAGTTTATGCTAGTTTGTTAAATCAGATAACGGTGTTTCGTCTGCGTGTGAGAAGTGTATGCTTGTTTGGTAAATCAGGTAACGGTGTTTCGTCTTCGTGTGATAAGTGTAA
>NW_013942304.1:0-235 GCF_000517525.1 Limulus polyphemus
TGTTAAATCTTGTGTCTTCTTATTGACAGTACACAGTATCGTTAAATCTTGTGTCTTCTTATTGACAGTACACAGTATCGTTAAATCTTGTGTCTTCTTATTGACAGTACACTAAGTATCGTTAAATCTTGTGTCTTCTTATTGACAGTACACAGTATAGTTAAATCTTGTGATTTCTTATTGACAGTGCACAGTATCGTTATATCTTCTGTCTTCTTATTGACAGGACACATTA
>NW_013942305.1:0-866 GCF_000517525.1 Limulus polyphemus
TTTTAGCCTTACTTGGTACAACTACTCCATGAACACATAGGTGTAACTCTAGTTTCAGAATTAATAACCCACATACTCATCTGTAGCGTTATTTGGTACAACAACTCCCCGAATACCTAAGGGTAACTCTAGTTACCGAATTTATAACCACCATATTCATCGTTAGCGTTATTTGGTACAACAACTCTACGAACACCTACGTGTAACTCTAGTTACCGAATTTGTAACCAACATACTCGTAGTTGTTGTACCAAATAATGTTAAATGGTAAGTAGAGTTACACCTAGGTGTTCGTGGACCAAGTAAGGCTAAAGATGAGTATGGTGGTTATAAATTCACAACTACTCCATAAACACCTAGGTATAACTCTAGTTACCGAATTTATAACCACCATATTAATCTTTAGCCTTACTTGGTACAACTACTCCACGAATACCTAGGTGTAACTCTAGTTACCGAATTTATAACCACCATATTCATATTTAGCCTTACTTAGTACAACTACCCCACGAACACCTAGGTGTAACTCATGTTATTGAATTTGTAACCACCATACTCATCTTTAGCCTTACTTGGTACAACTACTCCATGAACACTTAGGTGTAACTCTAGTTACAGAATTTATAACCACCATACTCATCTTTAGCCTTCCTTGTTACAACAACTCCATGAACACCTAGGTGTAACTCTAGTTACCGAATTTATAACCACCATACTCATCTTTAGCCTTACTTGGTACAACTACTCCATGAACACATAGGTGTAACTCTAGTTAACGAATTAATAAACAGATGAGTATGGGGGTAACACTTTGTTGTACCAAACGTGGAGAGTTACACCTAGGTATTCCTAACGAATTTATAAAC
>NW_013942306.1:0-295 GCF_000517525.1 Limulus polyphemus
CTTACATACCAAATTTGGAGAAGAATCATCAATTTACGACCCTCTGGTAACAAGAAATCGAAAAACAATCAGTAACGAAAAGCTTCACTGCAGTACACATACGCTTTCAGAAAAGCCAATAAAAGAGTAACATAAAACGACCACAAAAGTCGCAAAAATGATAATAGAAGGCTAGAATTTTGCATGTAAATACGCAAGTATGCAACGAACGTTACTGAAAAATTTCGAGAAGATATTTGGACGGACTTCATTCCGGAACGTTTTGCGTTTTGTACCAGTGATAACTCCTTTAAAA
>NW_013942307.1:0-338 GCF_000517525.1 Limulus polyphemus
ACTATCCATCTGTATTAAAAGACCTACTTACCACTATCCATCTGTATTAAAAGACCTACCAGTTACCATCTATCTATATTAAAAGACCTACCAGTCACTATCCATATATAATGAAAGACCTACTTACCACTATCCATCTGTATTAAAAGACCTACCAGTTACCATCTATCTATATTAAAAGACCTACCAGTCCACTATCCATCTGTATTAGAAGACCTACCAGCCACTATCCATCTAGTATTAAAGACCTACCAGCCACTATCCATCTGTATTAAAAGACCTACCAGCTCACTATCCATCTATAATAAAAGACCTACCAGTTACCATCCATCTGTATT
>NW_013942308.1:0-440 GCF_000517525.1 Limulus polyphemus
AAATAAGAAGATAAAAGATTTATCAATACTGTGTACTGTCAATAAGAAGACACAAGATTTAAAGATACTGTGTACTGTCAATAAGAAGACACAAAATTTAACAATACTATGTAATGTCAATAAGAAGGCACAAGATTTAACAATACTTTTTCCTGTCAATAAGCAGACACAAGATTTATCAATACTGTGTCCTGTCAATAAGAAGATACAGGATTTATCAACACTGTGTACTGTCAATTAGAAGATACAAGATTTAAAAATACTGTGTCCTGTCAATAAGAAGATACAGGATTTATCAACACTGTGTACTGTCAATTAGAAGACACAAGATTTAAAAATACTGTGTCCTGTCAATAAGAATATACAGGATTTATCAATACTGTGTCCTGTCAATAAGAAGATAAAGGATTTATCAATACTGTGTCCTGTCAATAAGAAGA
>NW_013942309.1:0-231 GCF_000517525.1 Limulus polyphemus
GTCTTCTTATTGAAAGTACACAGTATCGTTAAATCTTGTTTTTTTCTTAGTGACAGTACACAGTATCGTTATATCTTGTGTCTTCTTATTGACAGTACACAGTATTGTTAAATCTTGTGTCTTCTTATTGACAGGACCCATTACTGTTAAATATTGTGTTTTATTACTGACAGTACACATTATCTTTGAATATTTTGTCTTCTTCTTGAGAGTACACAGTATTGTTAAATC
>NW_013942310.1:0-605 GCF_000517525.1 Limulus polyphemus
AAATAGCAAGACACAAGATTTAACGATATTGTGTACTATCATAACAAGTCATAAGATTTAATGATACTTTGTACTATCAATAACAAACCACAAGATTTAACAATACTGTGTCCTGTCAATAAGAAGATACAGGTTTTATCAATAATGTGTCCTGTCAATAAGAAGATACACGATATATCAATACTGTGTACTGGACACAGTATTGTTAAATCATGTGTCTTCTTGTTGACAGTACACAGTATTGATATATCCTGTATCTTCTTATTGACAGGACACAGTATTGTTAAATCTTGTGTCTTCTTATTGACAGTACACATTATTGAATAAATCCTGTATCTTCTTATTGACAGGACACAGTATTTGTCAGTAAAAAGACACAAGATTTAACAATACTGAGTCCTGTCAATAAGAAGATACAGGATTCATCAATACTGTGTACTGTCAATAAGAAGACACAAGATTTAACGATACTGTGTACTGTCAATAAGAAGAGACAAGATTTAACATTACTGTGTACTGTCAATAAGAAGACACAAGATTTAACGATACTGTGTACTGTCAATAAGAAGAGACAAGATTTAACGATACTGTGTACTGCCAATAAG
>NW_013942311.1:0-346 GCF_000517525.1 Limulus polyphemus
ACTATCAATAAGAAGACACGAGATTTAACGATACTGTGTACTATCTATAAGAAGACACGAGATTTTACGATACTGTGTTTTATCAATAAGAAGACACGAGATTTAGAAATACTGTGTACTATCAATAAGAAGACACAAGATTTAACAATAATGTGTACTGTCGATAAAAAGACTGAAGATTTAACAATACTAAGAAGACATAAGATTTAACAATACTGTGTACTGTGAATAAGAAGTCACAAGATTTAACAATACTGTGTACTGTGAATAAGAAGACACAATATCTAACAATACTGTGTATTGTCAATAAGAAGACAAAAGATTTAACAATACTGTGTACTGTCAA
>NW_013942312.1:0-759 GCF_000517525.1 Limulus polyphemus
ATATATAGAGTCAGTTAACTATTGGTATTTGTTTCAAGGTCCAAACTCGTATGTATAGAGTCAGTTAACTATTGATATTTGTTTTAAAGTCCAAACCCGTATATATATATAGAGTCAGTTTACTATTGGAATTTGGTTCAAGGTCCAAACCCTTATATTGAACTTGTTGAAAAGCCTGCACTACAAAGTCACCTTTTCAACATATCAATGGTTCGCTATACCAGCAAGTCGACGGAGTTGCCATGGGCTCATGTGACACATGTAAAAATTGGCGAAAGTTACTCCAAGAGGAAGAAAATAAAGTGCTGCAGGACCACCATCCCGCACTGTACTGCAGATACGTCGATGACTGCTTCATCGTTACCAAGGACACTGATGAATTAATGAAGCTCCGACAAAACCTACAGGACAACTCTGTGCTTAAATTTACCCACGAAATAGCCACTGACAAAAACCATTAATTTTCTGGATGTACATATCGACGCCAATAACAGCACATACGCCACATCTGTCTATCAAAAACCCACTAGCCAGGGAATCTACCTCAACGTTCAAAGTGAATGCCCTCAAAGATACAAAACTGGAACCATCCACGCCCTCATCCACCGTACCTACAAAATATCCTCAGATTGGAATCTATTTCACAACAGAATTCGTACACTCCGACAAACATTCATCAATAATGGATATAGTAATACCACATTCGACAAAACACTTCAACGATACCTGGACAGCCGCCAAAAAAACACCACTACCGAC
>NW_013942313.1:0-474 GCF_000517525.1 Limulus polyphemus
ACTTCATCAGGAAATGTCCTATCATCGGTAACAGTCACATCAGTGGTAGTAACTTCATCAAGAGCTTTACCTTTTCCCTTCTCAAAACTGAGTAGAGTTTCTTCTTCGACGGTGGCTTCTTCAGGTGGCACGTCTTCAGCAGCATCATTTGTTCCTTTGTTCACTTCATCCCAACTGAAATGTCCTGGACCATGATAACGCCAAAGCCTGTTGGCATACACCACTTTTGGCTTACCTCGCCGACCACATTTTATCCAGAAAGTCACGTCTGAGAGACGATCCACTATGTCATATGGGCCTTCCCATGGAGAAGACAACTTAGGAGACTTCCCTTTGGTCTTCCTGGGATTATACAACCATACCTTGTCTCCTGGTACAAAGCTGATTTCAGTAGATCTCTTATCATAAGTTAACTTCATCAAATCAGCAGACGTTTTCAAGTTTGAACGCACTTGATGGTGAATATCATTCATG
>NW_013942314.1:0-648 GCF_000517525.1 Limulus polyphemus
TTGCTACTGAATAACCTACCTCTACTGTGGTTCATATACGCCAAAGTATAGTGTATCTCTTCATTATTACACACAGTACTTGCTACTGAATAACATACCTCTACTGTGGTTCATATACACCAGAGTATAGTGTGTCTCTTCATTATTACACACAGTACTTGCTACTGAACAACATACCTCTGCTATGGTTCATATACATGAAAGTATAATGTATCTCTTCATTATTACACACAAGACATGCTAATGAATAACATACTTCTACTCTGCTTCATATACACCAAAGTATAGTTTATGTCTTCATTATTACACACAGGACTTGCTACTGAATAACATACTTCTACAGGGGTTCATATACACCAAAGTATAGTGTATCTCATCGATATTACACACAGTGCTTGCTACTGAACAACATACCTCTACTGTGGTTCATATACACCAAAGTATAGTGTATCTCTTCATTATTACACACAGGACTTGCTACTGAATAATATAATTCTACTGTGGTTCATATACACCAAAGTATAGTGTATTTCTTTATCATTAAACACAGTACTTGCTAATGAATAACATACTTCTACTGTGGTTCATATACACCAAAGTATAGTGTGTGTCTTCATTATTACACACAGTACTTGCTACTGAACAACA
>NW_013942315.1:0-396 GCF_000517525.1 Limulus polyphemus
CTTCGTTCCATTTGGACGGATCTTCTCTAATTTTTTTCAAGAACGTTCGTTGCATACTTGCGTATTTACACGCAAAATTCTAGCCTTCTATTATAATTTTTGCGACTTTTGTGGTCGTTTTATTTTACTCTTTTATTGGCTTTTCTGAAAGCGTATGTGTACTGCAGTGAAGCTTTTGGTTACTGATTGTTTTCGATTTCTTGTTACCAGAGGGTATCAATTTAGGGGTGAAGAATCCCTACATACCAAATTTTGAAACAACGTAATGGTACAAAACGAAAAACCTTCCATAACTCCTTTAAAACAAACAGTAGGAAGGTAAAACTCTGCATATTACTACGCAACGTTAAAGTGTACCTACATACCAAATTTGGACGGATCATCTCCAAATTTTGG
>NW_013942316.1:0-873 GCF_000517525.1 Limulus polyphemus
GTCGTGTGTTAGACACGTTTAATGGATGAGTATTGTGGTGTGTTAGACACGTTTAGAGGATGAGTATTGTGGTGTGTTAGACACGTTTAGAGGATGAGTATTGTGGTGATTTAGACATGTTTAGAAAATGAGTATTGTGGTGTGTTAGACACGTTTAGTGAATGAGTATTGTGGTGTGTTAGACACGTTTAGAGGATGAGTATTGTGGTGTGTTAAACACGTTTAGAGGATGAGTATTGTGGTGTGTTAGACACTTTTAGAGGATGGGTATTGTGGTGTGTTAGACTAACACACCACAATACTCATCCTCTAAACGTGTCTAACACACAACAATACTCATCCTCTAAACGTGTATAACACACCACAATACTCATCTTTTAAACGTGTCTAACACACCACAATACTCCTCCTCTAAACGTGTCTAACACACCACAATATTCATCCTCTAAACGTGACACGTTTAAAAGGATGAGTATTGTGGTGTGTTATACACGTTTAGAGGATGAGTATTGTGGTGTGTTTTCTAACACACCACAATACTCATCCTCTAAACGTGTCTAACATACCACAATACTCATCCTCTAAATGTGGCTAACACCACAATACTTATATTCTAAATGTGTCTAACACACAACAATACTCATCCTCTAAAAGTGTCTGTTAAACACGTTTAGAGGATGAGTATTGTGGTGTGTTATACACGTTTAGAGGATGAGTATTTGGTGTGTTAGACACATTTAGAATATAAGTATTGTGGTGTTAGCCACGTTTAGAGGATGAGTATTGTGGTGTATTAGACACGTTTAGAGGATGAGTATTGTGGTGTGTTAGACACGTTTAGAGGATGAGTATTGAGGTATGTTAGACAGTTTA
>NW_013942317.1:0-713 GCF_000517525.1 Limulus polyphemus
TTCGCTTTTAAATTTACTAATGTTTTCCATTTGTACTTCTTGTCACTGTTGTTGACTTTCCTGTAGTTGCTGCTGACTTTCTTCCTGTTTCCTTTCTTGTTCCAGTTGCCACTGCTGTAATCTCTCTTCTTGTTTCTTTTCTCGTTCTTTTTGTTTCTTTTCTTTTTCCTCCAACAACTGCTGTAATCTTTCTTCTTGTTTATTTTGCTGTTCGAGCTGCCACTGTTGCAGATTTTCTTGCAACTGCTGTTGTCTCTCTTCTTGTTTCTTTTCTTTTTCCTCCAACAACTGCTGTAATCTCTCTTCTTGTTTCTTTTCTCGTTTATTTTCCCGTTCTTCTTGTTTATTTTGCTGTTCTTGTATTGCTGCCATCAAATCTGCTAAGCTGTAGTTTGATTTGCTGCTTCTCGTTTCCATTTTTTTCCCGTCCCACTCTCTGACACCAATTTGTTACCTTTACGTTCGTTCGTTAATTAATTTTCCGTAAATTCGTTCCAACGAAACTTTAGCGACACAAGTGCTTTCTTAAATAAAACTGGTTTATTCTTTCTGAATATAACTTTGTGATACACTTAATTTCAACAGTCGCGCTATAACAAACGCTATAACAACGAACGTCTCACGTGCTCAACTTCAACAATACTCCGTTCAATTACACACTCTCTGACTGCAGTTCAATTACTCATTACACTGTTCCGACACGTTGTGACCGT
>NW_013942318.1:0-476 GCF_000517525.1 Limulus polyphemus
ATACAAAGTAATAAATTTATCTATAAATAGAATCACGATATTATGTATATACAAAGTAATCATCTATCTATAAATATCCTTCCGATATTATGTTTATACAAAGTAATAAATTTATCTATAAGTAGACTCACGATATTATTTTATACAATGTAATAAATTTATCTATAAATAGACTCACGATATTATGTTTATACAAAGTAATAAATTTATCTATAAATTGACTCACGATGTTATGTAAATACAAAGTAGTAAATTTATCTATAAATAGACTCACGATATTATGTATATACAAAGTAATGAATTTATCTATAAATAGACTCACGATATTATGTTTATACAAATTATTAAATTTATCTATAAATAGACTCACGATATTATGTATATACAAAGTAATAAATTTATCGATAAATAGACTCACGATATTATGTATATACAAAGTAATAAATTTATTTATAAATACACTCACGATATTATGT
>NW_013942319.1:0-252 GCF_000517525.1 Limulus polyphemus
ATCGTTAAATCTTGTGTTTTTTATTGATAGTACACAGTATTGATAAATCGTTTGTCTTCTTATTGACAGTACACAGTATCGTTAAATCTTGTGTCTTTTTATTGACAGTAAACAGTATCGTTAAAGCTTGTGCCTTTTATTGATAGTACACAGTATTGCTAAATCGTGTGTCTTCTTATTGATAGTACACAGTGTACTGTCAATATTAACGATACTGGATCTGTCAATAAGAAGACACAATTACACAGTATC
>NW_013942320.1:0-761 GCF_000517525.1 Limulus polyphemus
CTGTTATTTATAAACAAGTGAATACACGGGGTGTTTATGACCTTATGATGTATTGTACTATCACATGCTGTTGTAATTATAACTGTATTTTATATAACAAGTGAATACACGGGGGTCTTTATGACCTTATGATCTATTAAAGTTTGGCATGCTCTTGTAATTATAACTGTATTTTATATAACAAGTGTATATATGTGGTTTTTATGACTTTATGATGTATTATGCAATGACACGCTGTTGTAATTATAACTGTACTTTATATAACAAGTGAATACACGGGGTCTATATGACCTTATGATGTATTGAACAATAAAATGTATTGTAATTATAACAGTATTTTATATAACAAGTGAATACACGGGTCTTTATGACCTTATGATGTATTATACAGGGACATGCTGTTGTAATTATAACTGTATTTTATATAACAAGTGAATACACGGGATCTTCATGTCTTTATGATGCATTGTACAATGGCGTGCTGTTGTAATTATAACTGTATTTTATATAACAAGTGAATACACGGGGTCTTTATGACCTTATGATGTATAGTACAATGACATGCTGTTGCAATTAGAACAGTATTTTATATGACAAGTGAATAAACTGGGTCTTTATGACCTTATGATGTAATGTACTATGACATGCTGTTGTAATTATAACTGTATTTTATAAAAGAAGTGAATACACGAGGTCTTTATGCCCATATGATGTAAGGTACAATGACATGCTGTTGTAATTAGAACAGTATTTTTATGTAA
>NW_013942321.1:0-734 GCF_000517525.1 Limulus polyphemus
AGATATAGGTCGTATTTATATTTATTGATATCATCTGACGAAGTTTTAACAGCGGAAAATTGAGCTAATCAAGTTATATTCCGGAGATATAGGTCGTGATTACATTTACTGATATCTCCTGACGAAGTTGTAATAGCGGAAAATTGAGCTAATGAAGTTATATTCCGGAGATATAGGTCGTGATTATATTTACTGATACCTCCTGACGAAGTTGTAATAGCGGAATATTGATCTAATAAAGTTATATTCTGAAGATATAAGTCTTGATAATATTTATTGATAGCTCCTGACGAAGTTGTAATAGCGGAAAATTGAGCTAATGAAGTTATATTCCGGAGATATAAGTCGTGATTATATTTACTATTAACTCCTGACGAAGCTGTAACAGCGGAAAATTGAGCTAATAAAGCTATATTCCGGGGATATAGGTCGTGATTATATTTATTGATATCTCCTGAGAAGTTGTAAGAGCGGAATATTGAGCTAATAAAGTTATATTCCGGCCGGAGATATAAGTCGTGATTACATTTACTGATATCTCCTGACGAAGCTGTAACAGCGGAAAATTGAGCTAATAAAGTTATATTCCGGGGATATAGGTCGTGATTATATTTATTGATATTGATATCTCCTGATGAAGTTGTAAGAGCGGAATATTGAGCTAATAAAGTTATATTCCGGAGATATAGGTCGTGATTATATTTATTTATATCTCCTGACGAAGCTGTAACAGC
>NW_013942322.1:0-428 GCF_000517525.1 Limulus polyphemus
CTATATATTCACGACTCTAAGTGGTGGGTTTCAATTTTAAGTTTTTTGTTGGTTGGTTTTCGTTTTTATATTATTTTGAATCTACCAGTAGGTGGCTTAATACGCAAGTTTGAAATCAAGGTTTTTCTTCAGGATTGATAAGCACGAGTTTCACGATTGGAATTAATCATTGAACAAATAACAACTGAATGCAAACAGGAACTGCGTATAAAAGAAACTCTATTGGATAATAGAAATAGTAAACAGGAACTGCGTATAAAAGAAACTCTATTGGCTAATAGAGTTGAACAAACATTAAAGGGACAAAGCAAGCTTGTTTATTTAAATATATATTTTTCTTTCTGTTATTAGTGACTATCCTTTGTTGTGAAAACACACACCTTTTCAAATGTAAGTTACTCAAATCTGATGATATAAAGGTTTGAAAG
>NW_013942323.1:0-1242 GCF_000517525.1 Limulus polyphemus
GACAGTACACAGTATCGTTAAATCTTGTGTCTTCTTATAGAGAGTACACAATATTGCTAAATCGTGTGTCTTCTTATTGAGAGTACACAGTATTGTTAAATCTTGTGTCTTCTTATTGACAGTACACAGTATCGTTAAATCTTGTGTCTTCTTATTGACAGTACACATCATCGTTGAATATTGTGTCTTCATTGACAGTCCACAGTATCGTTAAATCTTGTGTCTTCTTATTGAGAGTACACAGTATAGTTAAATAAGAAGACACAAAATTTATTGACAGTAGATACTGTGGACACAAGATTTAACTTCTTATTGACAGTACACAGTATCGTTAAATCTTGTGTCTTCTTATTGAAAGTACACAGTATCGTTAAATCTTGTGTCTTCTTATTGACAGGACAATCGTTAAATTTTGTTCAATAAGAAGACACTGTGTACTAACACGATTTAGCAATGTCTTCTTGTTGACAGTACACAGTATCGTTAAATCTTGTGTTTTCTTATTAAAAGTACACAGTATCCTTAAATCTTGTGTATTCTTATTGACAGTACACAGTATTGTTAAATCTTGTTTCTTCTTATTGACAGAACAAAGTATTGTTAAATCTTGTGTCTTCTTATTTACAGTACACAGTATTGTTAAAGCTTGTGTCTTCTTATTGACAGTACACAGTATAGTTAAATCTTGTGTCTTCTTATTGACAGTACACATTATTGTTAAATCTTGTGTTTTCTTACTGACAGTACACATTATCGTTAAATCTTGTGTCTTTTTATAGATAGTACACATTATTGCTAAATCGTGTGTCTTCTTATTGACAGTACACAGTTTTGTTAAATCTTGTGTCTTCTTATTGACAGTACACAGTATTGTTAAATCTTGTATCTACTTATTGAAAGTACACAGTATCGTTAAATCTTGTGTCTTCTTAATGACAGTACACAGTATCGTTAAATATTGAGTCTTCTTTTTGACAGTACAAAGTATTGTTAAATCTTGTGTCTTCTTATTGACAGGACACACTATTGTTAAATGTTGTGTTTTCTTACTGACAGTACACATTATCGTTGAATATTGTGTCTTCTTATTGACAGTACACCTTATTGTTAAATCCTTTGTGTTCTTATTGATAGTACACAGTATTGTTAAATCTTGTTTCTTCTTATTGAAAGTACACAGTATCGTTAAAATCTTGTGTCTTCTTATTGACAGTACACAGTATCGTTAAATCTTAGTGTCTT
>NW_013942324.1:0-237 GCF_000517525.1 Limulus polyphemus
GATTTTTACTATACTTTATTAAGACATGGGTAAAATACATAGACACGATGATTATACCATACTTTGATAAGACATGAGTAAAATACATGAACACGATTATTATACCATACTTTATAAGACATGGGTAAATTACATAGACACAATGATTTTAACTTACGTTATTAAGACATGGGTAAAATACATAGACACGATGATTATACCATACTTTATTAAGACATGGGTAAAATACATCAACAC
>NW_013942325.1:0-367 GCF_000517525.1 Limulus polyphemus
GTTTTCAGGGAGTTATGGCCGGTTTTGCGTTTTATACCAGTACTTCATCAAATTTTAATGGATCTTCTCGAAATGTTTTATCAAGGTTCGTCACGTCATTGCGTATTTATGTGCACATCTGTAACTTCGTAGTATTAGTTTTCCAAATTTTAGGTCGTTTTTTGTTATTACTTTATTGGCTTTCCTTGACGCGTATTTGTACTGCAGTGAAGCCAAAATTTATTCTTTGTTTCTCTATTTCTTCTTACCAGTGGGTACGGAATTGATGCATCTTATCCAAATTTGGTACGTAGTTTCAATAGTAATTTCGGATCGAATGAAACATTGCATGCCATGCTACTCTTCGTTTTTAGGGAGTTATGGCAGG
>NW_013942326.1:0-374 GCF_000517525.1 Limulus polyphemus
TACTACAGTATTGTTAAAATCTTTTATCTTCTTATAGACAGTACACAGTATTGTTAAATCTTTTATCTTCTTATTGACAGTACACAGTATCGTTAAATCTTGTGTCTTCTTATTGACAGTACACAGTATCGTTAAATCTTGTGTCTTCTTATTGACAGTACACAGTATTATTAAATCTTGTGGCTTGTTAGTGATAGCACACAGTATTGTTAATTCTTGTGGCTTGTTAGTTTTAGTACACAGTATTCTTATATCTTGTGTCTTCTTATTGACAGTACACAGTATTGTTAAATCTTTTATCTTCTTATTGACAGTACACACTATCGTTAAATCTTGTGTCTTCTTATTGAGAGTACACAGTATTGTTAAATCTA
>NW_013942327.1:0-342 GCF_000517525.1 Limulus polyphemus
TTCTGTTCCTCTAGTCCATCCATTCATCTCTGCCAGTAGCTCGAACTGTGCTCTATATGCTTCCCACGGTGCCTTCCCATCGAATTCCTGTGGCTTCCTTTGCACTGGATTACTCCTATTACTGACATTCATATCTGGGATGTGACTTTTAATGGGACTGAATATGTCTGCATTAGGGTTTAGCTGCGGGCTCTGTAAGGGGCTTGCCATTGTCTGGGGCTGATTAAGTCGATGGTCAGTATATCCTCCTCGTGTACGTTAAAGAACGATTTGTTGTGCGTTATTTAAAAGCGAATTAGATTTTACTGATGTTTTCCATTTGTACCTCTTGCCATTGTTGTT
>NW_013942328.1:0-292 GCF_000517525.1 Limulus polyphemus
GAGGGTCCTAAATTTATGATTCTTCACCAAATTTGGTATGTAGGTACACTTTAACGTTGCCTAGTAATATGCATAGTTTTACCTTCCTACTGTTTGTTTTAAAGGAGTTATGGAAGGTTTTGCGTTTTGTACCAGTACGTCGTTCCATTTGGACGGATCATCTCCAAATTTTGTATGGACGTTCCTTGCATACTTGCGTATTTACATGCAAAATTCTAGCTTTCTATTATCATTTTTGCGTCTTTTGTGGTCGTTTTATGTTACTCTTTTATTCCCTTTTCTGAAAACGTAT
>NW_013942329.1:0-610 GCF_000517525.1 Limulus polyphemus
ATAAAGTATTTATCAATACTGTGTACTGTCAATAAGAAGACACAAGATTTAATAATACTGTGTCCTGTCAATAAGAAGATAAATTATTCATCAATACTGTGTACTGTCAATAAGAACACGATACTGTGTAGTATCATAACAATTCATAAGATTTAATGATACTGTGTACTATCAATAACAAGCCAAAAGCCTGTATCTTCTTATTGACAGTACACAGTATTGTTAAATATTAATCAATATTGTGTCCTGTCCCTGTATCTTCTTATTATTTATCAGAAGATACAGGATTTATCAATACTGTGTCCTCTCAATAAGAAGATACAGGATTTATCAATACTGTGTACTGTCAATAAGAAGACACAAGATTTAACAATAATGTGTCCTGTCAATAAGAATATAATAGATTTATGCAATACTGTGTCCTGTCAATAAGAAGATACAGGATTTTTTCAATACAGTGTACTGTCAATAAGAAGACAAAAGATGTAACGATACTGTGTACTATCATAACAAGTCATAGGATTTAATGATACTGTGTACTATCAATAACAAGCCAAAAGATTTAACGATACTGTGTACTGTCAATAAAAAGACACAAGATTTAACAATA
>NW_013942330.1:0-256 GCF_000517525.1 Limulus polyphemus
CCAAAAACGACCATAAAATTCGCAAAAATGATAATACAAGGCTAGAATTTTGCATGTAAATACGCAAGTATGCATCGAACGTTCTTGAAAAAATTTCGAGAAGATCCGTCCAAATGCAACGAAGTACTGGTACAAAACGCAAAACGTTCCATAACTCCCTTAAAACAAAGAGTAAGAAGGTAAAACTCTGTATATAACTACGCAACGTTAAAGTGTAGCTACATATTAAATTTGGTGAAGAATCATCAATTTAGGA
>NW_013942331.1:0-212 GCF_000517525.1 Limulus polyphemus
TTATTATAGGAAGATAACCTGCAGGGTTATAACATAGATTTATTATAGGAAGATAACCTGCAGGGTTATAACATAGATTTATTATAGGAAGATAACCTGCAGGGTTATAACATAGAGTTATTATAGGAAGATAACCTGCAGGGTTATAACAAAGAGTTAATATAGGAAAATAACCTACAGGGTTATAACATAGATTTATTATAGGAAGATAA
>NW_013942332.1:0-218 GCF_000517525.1 Limulus polyphemus
GAAGTTTTATTTATCATGTATATGTATATCGTTGAGAATGTTTAATGAGAAGTTTTTATTTACCATATATGTATATATCGTTGTAAGTGTTTCATCAGAAATTTCTATTTACCATGTATATATATATATCGTGTGAATGTTTAATCAGAAGTATCTATTTACCATATATATATATTTATCGTTGTAAATCTTTAATCAGAAGTTTTTATTTACCCTAT
>NW_013942333.1:0-402 GCF_000517525.1 Limulus polyphemus
AACTAGTTGATTAGTGTAGGTTGGTATTAACTAGTTGATTACTGTAGGTTGGTATTAACTAGTTGGCTACTGTAGGTTGGTATTAACTAGTTGATTAGTGTAGGTTGGTAGTAACTAGTTTATTACTGTAGGTTGGTATTAACTAGTTGATTACCGTAGGTTGGTATTAACTAGTTGATTACTGTAGGTTGATATTAACTAGTTGGTTACTGTAGGTTGATATTAACTAGTTAGTTACTATAGGTTGGTATTAACTAGTTGATTACTGTAGGTTGGTAGTGACTAATTGGTTACTGTAGGTTGATATTGACTAGTTGGTTACTGTAGGTTGATATTAACTAGTTGATTACTGTAGGTTAATATTAACTAGTTGATTACTGTAGGTTGGTATTAACTAGTTGG
>NW_013942334.1:0-431 GCF_000517525.1 Limulus polyphemus
AATTACTCCTTTGATGTCCCACCGAATGCAAAGCATCACTTTCTGCGGATAGAGTTCTGGTTTGGGGGTGGGAAGTAGTTTTTGTCTAAAATTGAGCCATTGCTTTTGGCGTTTAATATTCCCATAGAGAATCCAATTTTCATCACCGATGACAATTCTGTCCAAAAATGGTTCACGCGCATTACGTGCCAGAAGAGACGAAGCAACGTTCACACGTTGGAAACAATGATCATCGGAGAGTTCGTGAGGCACCCAAACACCTTCTTTATGGAGTTTCCCATATTCCTTAGATGATTATGTATTGTTCCATGAGAGACATGCAATTTCAGGGCCATTCCACTAGTGTGTTGTCTTGGATTAGACTCAAAAAGCGTCTTCAGAGCATCAATATCAATTCCAACATGTTGGCCCCTGCCATTACATTTTTTAAG
>NW_013942335.1:0-266 GCF_000517525.1 Limulus polyphemus
TGTTTTGTTTTTTGTATCAGTACTTAGTCCCATTTAGATGAATCTTTTTGAATTTTTTTTATTAAGGTTCGCCGCAATTTTGCTCGTTTACTTTCAAAATTCTAGATTATTAGTTTTAGTTTTACGATTTTTGTGGTCGTTTTATGTTACTCTTTTTATGGCTTCTTGAAATCGTATGTGTACTGCACTGAAGCTTTTTGTTACCGATATTTTCTCGATTTCTTGTTACCAGATCAATTCAGAACCCTTTATTATTCACCAAATTT
>NW_013942336.1:0-1405 GCF_000517525.1 Limulus polyphemus
AAATCTTGTGTCTTCTTATTGACAGTACACAGTATCGTTAAATCTTGTGTCTACTTATTGACAGTACACAGTATCGTTAAGTCTTGTGTCTTCTTATTGAGAGTACACAGTATCGTTAAATCTTGTGTCTTTTCTTGATAGTACACAGTATTGCTAATTGTGTATCTTCTTATTGATAGTATACAGTATTAAAATATACACAGTATCGTTAAATCTTGTGTAAAATATACACAGTATCGTTAAATCTTGTGTCTTCTTATTGACAGTACACAGTATCGTTAAATCTTGTGTCTTCTTATTGAAAGTACACAGTATCGTTAAATCTTCTGTTTTCTTACTGACAGTACACATTATCGTCGAATATTGTCTCTTCTTATTGAAAGTACACAGTATCGTTAATTCTTGTGTCTTCTTATTGAATACTGTGTACTGCGTTAATTCTTGTGTCTTCTTATTGACAGTACACAGTATCGTTAAATCTTGTGTCTTCTCTTTGACAGGACACATTATTGTTCAATCTTATGTTTTCTTACTGACAGTACACATTATCGTCGAATATTGTCTCTTCTTATTGACAGTACACAGTATCGTTAAATCTTGTGTCTTCTTATTGACAGTACACAGTATCGTTAAATCTAGTGTCTTTCTATTGACAGAACAAAGTGTACTGTCAATAAGAAGACACAAGATTTAACGATACACGATTTAGCAATACTGTGTACTATCCAGAAAAAGACACAAGATTTAACGATACTGCTTTTTATGGGTAGTACACACTATTGCTAATCGTGTGTCTTCTTATTGAGATTACACAATATTGTTAAATCTTGTGTCTTCTTATTGAAAGTACACAGTATCGTTAAATCTTTTTTCTTCTTATTGACAGTACACAGTATCGTTAAATCTTGTGTCTTCTTATTGACAGTACACAGTATCGTTAAATCTTGTGTCTTCTTATTGACAGTACACAGTATCGTCAAATCTTGGGTCTTTTTGTAGACAGTACACAGTATTGCTAAATCGTGTGTCTTCTTATTGAGAGTACACAGTATTTTTAAAAATAAGAAGACACAAGATTTAAAGATACTTTGTACTGTCTCTTGTGTCTTCTTATTGACAGGACACATTATTGTTAAATCTTGCTTTTTCTTACTGACAGTCACAAGATTTAACGATACTGTGTACTGTCAATAAGAAGACCAAGATTTCACTACATTGTGTCTGTGTACTGTCACTAAGAAGACACAAGATTTAACGATACTGTGTACTTTCAATAATAAGACATAAGATTTAACGATACTGTGTACTGTCAGTAAGAAAAAGAAATACTGTGTACTGTCATAAAGAAGACACAAGATTTAAAAAATCTTGTGTCTTCTTTTTGACAGCACACAGTATTGTTAAA
>NW_013942337.1:0-497 GCF_000517525.1 Limulus polyphemus
AAACGATGTGGACGCTGTGGAATACCTTTTAATCAAAGTAACAAGAATACAAGTTACCATTCCTTTGATATCTCAGGAAGAATTGTGTTAGTTCGTAGAAAGTGTTGAAATCTATGTAAGAGTTTGTAGGTACTAAACGGCAGTATCTATGTATGAGATTGTAGGTACTAAACGGCAGTATCTATGTAGGAGTTTGTAGGTACTAAACGGCAGTATCTATGTAGGAGTTTGTAAGTACTAAACGGCAGTATCTTGTAGAGATTTGTAGGTACTAAACGGCAGTATCTATGTAGGAGTTTGTAGGTACTAAACGGCAGTATCTATGTAGGAGTTTGTAGGTACTAAACGGCAGTATCTGTGTAAGAGTTTGTAGGTACTTAACGGCAGTATCTATGTAGGAGTTTGTAAGTACTAAACGGCAGTATCTATGTAGGAGCTTGTAGGTACTTAACGGCAGTATCTATGTAGGAGTTTGTAGATACTAAACGGTGGTATCC
>NW_013942338.1:0-373 GCF_000517525.1 Limulus polyphemus
ACAGGTTAGATATAGTAAAACATCAATAACTACTCCTACTTACAGTTACAGGTTAGATATAGTAAAACATCAATAACTACTCCTACTTACAGTTACAGGAGAGATATAGTAAAACATCAATAACTACTCCTACTTACAGTTACAGGTTAGATATAGTAAAACATCAATAACTACTCCTACTTACAGTTACAGGTTAGATATAGTGAACATCAATAACTACTCCTACTTACAGTTACAGGTTAGATATAGTAAACATCAATAACTACTCGCCTACTTACAGTTACAGGAGAGATATAGTAAAACATCAATAGCTACTTAGAATGAAACATCAATAGCTACTCCTACTTACAGTTACAGGTTAGATATAGTGAAC
>NW_013942339.1:0-238 GCF_000517525.1 Limulus polyphemus
ATAAAAAATAAAAGTAGAATTTACTATCTCTCATCATATATAACAGGGGGCATATAAGAGTAAATTTATATATATGGACGCTAAGTATACATAAAGTACATAAATAATGACGACATCTTTTTTTAATTTTAATTTCATAAAACCCCAACAGGGGATGTTAGGAAAAATGTGTCCTCCTCTTCTAATTAAAAAATCACTTGAGACGCTACGTTTAATGTAAACATTACTGTGACTTTGG
>NW_013942340.1:0-444 GCF_000517525.1 Limulus polyphemus
ACTACAAATAATGATTTATATACAAAAGTTCCACAAACTTACAAGCAATGCGAAGTCTTCTTTCTTATCTGGAAATTCTTTGATGTCTTATCGAGGGTTCACGATGAGCAAGTTAATTTCGAATTTATGTAGATAGAATTCACTTAGTAGTTAAGCTAGCTAGCTCTGTGGTCTTCACTGATCACATGCCGAGTTTTTCTACCGATGACGTTAGGTAATGTTTTCGTAAAAATACTAATGTCCGATGTGAATCCACTGAAGTTAAATGATTTGTAATGTTCGAAATTTATAAATGTTCCTGGTCAAATATTTGAAGTGTCCCGACTAATAAGCGTTATAACAATCACACTTATGGCACGAAGTTTATAGCACACCAACTATAGCTAACCAATAATAGATACTATTTTTAGGTGCGTCGCGTTGGTTATATTTATACGCGTGTGG
>NW_013942341.1:0-363 GCF_000517525.1 Limulus polyphemus
TTGTCCTAAAACCTAGCCCTGTAGGCTTCTGACTGATTCTGGGTTCCGTACCTGAGTTCCAGAGTCTCTACCAGTGCTCTATAGTTGTGTCTGTCGGCTGCTGTTAACTGTCCAAGTATTTCCAGTGGTTGTCCCTTCAAGCTCGTTTCCAGATATACTGCTTTCTGCTCCTCTGTCCATCCATTCATCTCTGCCAGTAGCTCAAATTGTGCTCTATATGCTTCCCACGGTGCTTTCCCATCGAATTCCTGTGGCTTCCTTCGCACTGGATCACTCCTATTACTGACATTCATATCTGGGATGTGACTTCTAACGGGACTGAATATGTCTGCATTAAGGTTTAGCTGCGGGCTCTGTAAGGGG
>NW_013942342.1:0-738 GCF_000517525.1 Limulus polyphemus
TCTAAAACACATAGATCGTAAAGAAGACACAGTAGATATCTTAATGTGGCTCTAAAACAAAGATATTGTAAATTAGACATAGTAAATATCTCAATCTGGCACAAAAACACATAGATCGTAAAGAAGACACAGTAGATATCTTAATGTGGCTCTTAAACAAAGATATTGTAAAGTAGACAAGTAGATATCTCAATGTGGCTCTAAATCAAATATGTCGTAAAGTAGACACAGTGGATATCTCAATGTGGCTCTAAATCAAATATGTCGTAAAGTAGTTACAGTATATATCTCAATGTGGCTCTAAAACAAATAGATCGTAAAATATACATAGTAGATATCTCAATGTGGCTCTAAAACAAATAGATTCTAAATTAGACACAATAGATATCTCAATGTGGCTCTAAAAAGAGATCGTAAAGAAGACACAGTAGATATCTCAATGTGGTTCTAAAACAAATAGATCGTAAAGTATACACATCGGAAATCTCAATGTGGCTCTAAAACAAATATATCATAAAGTAGACCCAGTGGATATCTCAATGTGCCTCTAAAACAAATATATTGTAAAGTAGACACAGTAGATATCTCAATGTGGCTCTAAAAAGAGATCGTAAAGAAGACACAGTAGATATCTCAATGTGGTTCTAAAACAAATAGATCGTAAAGTATACACATCGGAAATCTCAATGTGGCTCTAAAACAAATATATCATAAAGTAGACCCAGTGGATATCTCAAT
>NW_013942343.1:0-569 GCF_000517525.1 Limulus polyphemus
AGTAAATACTCTACATACTGTAACTGATCCAGGTGCAGTAAATACTCTACATAGTGTACCCTATCCCTGGTGTAGTAAATACTCTACATACTGTACCCTATCCTGGTGTAGTAAATACTCTACATACTTGTACCTATCCCTGATGCAGTAAATACTCTACATACTGTACCCTATCCCTGGTGCAGTAAATAATCTACATACTGTACCCTATCCCTGGTGCAGGAAATACTCTACAAACTGTACCCTATCCCTGGTGCAGTAAATACTCTACATAGTGTACCCTATCCCTTTTGTAGTAAATACTCGACATATTGTACCTTTCCCTGGTGTAGTAAATACTCTACATCCTGTACCCAATATTTGGTGAAGTAAATACTCTACATAGTGTACCCTATCCCTGGTGCAGTAAATACTCTACATAGTGTACCCTATCCTGGTTTAGTAAATACTCTATATATTGTATCTATCCCTGGTGCAGTAAAAACTCTACATAATGTACCCTATCCCTGGTGTAGAATAAATACTTTACATACTATATCTTACCTCTGGTGCAGTAAATACTTTACATA
>NW_013942344.1:0-481 GCF_000517525.1 Limulus polyphemus
TTAGCATCATATTTTGTCAAATCAAGCTCAACCTTACAACTCACATCTTTTCCTGACATATAACTAGCATCATGTTTTGTCAAACCAAGCTATACCTTACAACCCACATCTTGTCCTGACGTATAACTAGCATCATATTTTGTCAAATCAAGCCCTACCTTACAAACCCACATCTTGTGATGACATATAACTAGCATCATATTTTGTCAAATCAAGCTATACCTTACAACTCCCATCTTGTCCCAAGATCTGGGTTGTAAGGTACAGCTTGATTTGACAAAATATGATGCTAGTTATTTGTCAAGTTATATGTCAGGAAGCATCATACTAAGGTAGAGCTTGATTTGACAAAACAACCCACATTCTTGTCATGACATATAACTGGCATCATGTTTTGTCAATTCAAGCTCTACATTACAACTCATATCTTATCCTGACATATAACTAGCATCATATGTTGTCAAATCAAGCTCTACCTTAC
>NW_013942345.1:0-768 GCF_000517525.1 Limulus polyphemus
ATTTACATCATTTAGTGAGTTGGCCAAACAAATGGCAGATGGTTTTCATTATAATAAATGCGTGTGGGTTATCATAATTTGATTTATAAGTACAATTTGGATGGGAGTAATCTTAAAAGTGTCATGAAAGAACGGGACCTTGTGTAATGGTTGATTAGTCTTAAGCCATCCAAGCAGTGTACTGTTGCTACTGGTAGAGCAAATCAGATTGAAGTTGTATCTATGTATGTTTACTTAAGACAAAGCCACATCGGACTATCTACCGTATCCACCGAAGGGAATCGAACCCCTGATTTTACCATCGTAAATCGGAAGTCTTGCCGATGTCCCACTGGCGGACTAGGTTGTATATACAGAAATATTGAATGCAAGTCTAAACATAAATTTAGCATAACCAGTGACTTATATAATGAAATTATAACTTTGAGAGATTAAAACCTTTACTTGTACGACAACCCGTCCATCCCAGGCATTATTCTACTAACCCTTTCTGATCCATTTCCCACAATTCAATGTTCTTCCTAGGGCGAGGAGTCCAATACTGAACACAATATTCCTTATTTTCTGTTGAAAAAGATATGAATTAAGGGACATTTGATGGAGGTGGTTAAGGTTAAATGGAATTAATGTATCATCTTTTTCCGTATAACTTGGTGGTTGACCTTTAGAACTGATTGCCTTCGAATGTTATGGAAGAAATAAATTTATGCACGTTTAAAAGAAAAACTGATAGCTACATGAGTGGTGAGTGTTCGCTAGTTTTTTGTT
>NW_013942346.1:0-444 GCF_000517525.1 Limulus polyphemus
AACCTGTATCTTTCTTGTACTTAAATTGTGCTGACGTTTTAAATATTATTTAGATAATACAACGTTTTTTTTTCTCGATATTTGTAACTGCATCTCTACATCAGGCTACCTGATTAATAACATTAAAGTTACATCATAACGAATGTGGCACCTTGAACAAAGAATTGTGTTTAAATAATTACGTGTTGCATATCGTCACTGGATGAAAATGTTTGAACTCATGTGTGTAATGTTTGCCTATATATTAATTTGTGTAAAGGTATTTAAAGAAATAATTTTAATTAAGAGATTAATTTCTAAATGTTTTTAAAACAACATTTCCTGTTATATAATTATTTTGTTGTGTTTCAAACTAGTACACCGCGGGAGATTTAAATAAACACTTTAATGATGATCAATAAACAGTGGAAATAATATATAAAGTGTGATATAAATAAATATTGG
>NW_013942347.1:0-667 GCF_000517525.1 Limulus polyphemus
TTGCTAAATCGTGTTTCTTCTTATTGAAAGTACACAGTATCGTTAAATCTTGTGTCTTCTTATTGACGGTACAGAGTATCGTTAAATCTTGTGTCTTCTTATTGACAGTGCACAGTATCGTTAAATCTTGTGTCTTCTTATTGACAGGACACATTATTGTAAATCTTTTGTTTCTTACTGACAGTACACATTATCGTTAAATCTTGTGTGTTCTTATTGACAGTACACAGTATAGTTAAATCATGTGTTTTCTTCTTGAAAGTACACAGTATCTTTAAATCTTGTGTCTTCTTATTGACAGTACACAGTTATCTTAAATCTTGATTCTTTTTATTGACAGAATAAGAAGACACAATATTTAACGATACTGTGTACTCTGCACTGTCTATCGTTAAATCTTGTGTCTTCTTATTGACAGGACACATTATTGTTAAATCTTGTGTTTTCTTACTGACAGTACGAAGTATCGTTAAATCTTGTGTCTTCTTATATACAGTACACAGTATCGTTAAATCTTGTGTCTTCTTATTGACAGTACACAGTATCGTTAAATCTTGTGTCTTCTTATTGACAGGACACATTATTGTTAAATCTTGTGTTTTCTTACTGACAGTACACATTATCGTTGAATATTGTGTTTTCTTATTGACAGTACACATTATTGTTT
>NW_013942348.1:0-775 GCF_000517525.1 Limulus polyphemus
TGTGCCCAATAGTTCTTTGTCACAGGGCTTAGACTAGACACCTTCTCCCAAGCAGGGTGCAAGACACTTGCTTTTAGAAAATCAATCACTGGCTTCAAATCTTGGTCTTTCTCCTATTCTGCTTTGATGTCTATATTTGGTTCCACTTCATCATCATCAAGTCTATCAGTTGGCTTGACTTCAGCTTGGAGGCACCTGGTTAGTTCAACCTCTCTTTTGCAGCAATGTCTGCAGTCATTTTGGCAGGGTCTTCGGCTCAGTTCGTCAGCATTTCCATGATATTTTCCTTCTCTGTATTCAATATAATAATTATACTGGTCTATCTTTCTGATCCAACGTGCCAGTTGTCCCTCTGGGTTCTTTAATGATCTTAACCAGCATAACGCAGCATGGTCTGTCCTGATGGTAAACCTGGCTCCATAGAGGTAAGGATGGAAATATGTCAGACTCTTTACTATAGCAAGGAGTTCTTTCCGTGTTACACAGTAGTTCTTCTCTGGTCTCCTCAGGACCCTACTGAAGTTGGCCACCACATGTTCGTTTTCGCACACTTTTTGAGACAACACTCTTCCAATTCCGACATTACTAGCATCACAATCCAGTATGTACGGCAGTGAGGGATTTGGAAGCTCTAAAAGTGGAGCTGAGGCCAATTTTTCTTTCAATGTCTTGAAAGCATGCTGGCAAGAAACTGTCCATTCAAACTTCTGGCCTTGTTTTGTTAAATCATGTAGTAGAGCAGCTATAGTTGCAAAGCCCTTCACAAACTTCCGGT
>NW_013942349.1:0-867 GCF_000517525.1 Limulus polyphemus
CCAAATTTTGTATGAATGTTTGTTGCATACTTGCGTATTTACATGCAAAATTCTAGCCTTCTATTATCATTTTTGCGACTTTTGTGGTCGTTTTATGTTACTCTTTTATTGGCTTTTCTGAAAGCGTATGTGTACTGCAGTGAAGATTTTGGTTACTGATTGTTTTTCGATTTCTAGTTACCAGTGGGTCATTAATTGATGATTCTTCACCAAATTTGGTATGTAGGTAAACTTTAGCGTTGCCTAGAAATATGCAGAGTTTTACCTTCCTACTGTTTGTTTTGAAGGCATTATAGAACGTTTTGCGTTTTGTACCAGTACTTCGTTCCATTTGGATTGATCTTCTCGAAATTTTTTCAAGAACGTTCGTTGCATACTTGCGTATTTACAGGCAAAATTCTAGCCTTCTATTATCATTTTTGCGACTTTTGTGGTCGTTTTAGGTTACTCTTTTATTGGCTTTTCTGAAAGAGTATGTGTACTGCAGGGAAGCTTTTGGTTACTGATTGTTTTCGATTTCTTGTTACCAGAGGGTCCTAAATTGATGATTCTTCACCAAATTTGGTTTATAGGTACACTTTAACGTTGCCTAGTAATATGCAGAGTTTTTCCCAAGTATGAAACGAACGTTCATACAAAACTTGGAAATGATCCGTCGAAATGGAACGAAGTACTGGTACAAAACGCAAAACCTTCCATAACTCCTTTAAAACAAACAGTAGGAACGTATTTACATGCAAAATTCTAGCCTTCTATTATCATTTTTGCGACTTTTGTGGTCGTTTTTAGGTTACTCTTTTATTGGCTTTTCCGAAAGCGTATGTGTACTGCAGGGAAGCTTTTAGTTACTGATTGTTTTTCGAGTTA
>NW_013942350.1:0-449 GCF_000517525.1 Limulus polyphemus
TAAAATGACGTTTGGGAACAACAAAGGCCAAGTTCCGGTAACTGTTAAAAGAGAGGTTGAGCTGATTGGGTGCCATCGGGCTGAATTCAAGCCGACTGAAAAAGTTGATGATGACGAAGTGGAACCAAATATAGACATCAAAGCAGAACAGGAGAAAGACCAAGATTTGAAGCCAATGATTGATTTCCTAAAAGCGAGTGTTGTGCGCCCTACTTGGGAGAAGGTGTCTAGTCTAAGCCCCGTGACAAAGCACTATTGGGCACAATGGGACCAGTTAAAGCTTGAAAATGGTATTCTTGTCCGGAGATGGGAAACTACAAATGGGAAAGTGACGACTTGGCAAACAGTTATACCGAGGAAGTTACGGGAAGTTGTGCTGCGTCAATCCCATGATAATTTAACAGTAGGACATCTCGGAATTAGGAAGACATTGAGTCATCTACGACAAA
>NW_013942351.1:0-584 GCF_000517525.1 Limulus polyphemus
AAGGGCTAGCTATACGTCATGAGTGTTCAATCCGCACTTACTTGAAAAAACATCCGCGCACCTTCGTTTGGGGAGCGAGTCCCCCAGTATGAGAACCAATGATCTAGTTCACCTGTGAAATTTTGGCTTTTGTTTTTAGTTAGAAAATTACTAATTTTCACATTTGGTTATCACATTTTATCTGTCTTTATTTAATTGTTATTATTGACCTTTTCATACTTAAACCTTCAGTCACCGATTACGATTTTGGCATCAACGTTTGGTGCGTAGTGGAGCGTTTTCAACGATGTATCGCGGTTCAAACCTAGGATCTTCTAATTCGCTGCCCATTTGATTCATAATACCTGGTATTTAAACATTACTCCCAGTTGTTGAGCCTTATAACTGTGCAGGCAAATCCTTTTTTTTGTTGTTGTTTTAGATCATTTAAGTAGGCGGTGGTTACTGTCGACTGGTTGCCCTTCTTCTGGTAATTCTTATTGGTTATTTCTGAGTTTTCTCATCTGGCTTTTAAGTCCACGTGTCGTATAAGGTATTGTTGCGTCAGCGAGTCACATGACTACTGTGACGTCATGACTACAAAG
>NW_013942352.1:0-311 GCF_000517525.1 Limulus polyphemus
ATTGGAAGTAGTTTACTGGAACATTGGTGGTTATTGGAAGTAATTTACTGGAATATTGATGGTTATTGGAAGTAGTTTACTGGAACATTGGTGGTTATTGGAAGTAATTTACTGGAACATTGGTGATTATTGGAAGTAGTTTACTGGAACATCAGTGATTATAGAAAGTAGTTTACTAGAACATCAGTGATATAGAAAGTAGTTTACTGGAACATTGGTGGTTATTGGAAGTAGTTTACTGGAACATTGGTGGTTATTGGAAGTAATTTACTGGAACATTGGTGGTTATTGGAAGTAGTTTACTGGAACAT
>NW_013942353.1:0-383 GCF_000517525.1 Limulus polyphemus
ATTGTGGTAGGTTAATTACATTTAGAGGATGAGTATTGTGGTTTGTTGGACACGTTTAGAGGATGAGTATTTTGGTGTGTAGACACGTTTACGGGATGAGTATTGTGGTGTGTTAGACACGTTTATAGGATGAGTATTGTTGTGTGTTAGACACATTTAGAATATAAGTATTGTGGTGTTAGCCACATTTAAGAGGATGAGCATTGTGGTATGTTAAATACATTTAGAGGATGAGTATTGTGGTTTGTTAGACACGTTTAGAGGATGAGTATTGTGGTGTGTAGACACGTTTACGGGATGAGTATTGTGGTGTGTTACACACGTTTATAGGATGGGTATTGTTGTGTGTTAGACACATTTAGAATATAAGTATTATGGTGTTA
>NW_013942354.1:0-325 GCF_000517525.1 Limulus polyphemus
TTTTGATAGTACATAGTATTGTTAAATCTTGTGTCTTCTTATTGACAGGACACAGTATTGTTAAATTATGCGTCTTCTTATTGACAGTACACAGTATTGATAAATCCTTTATCTTCTTATTGACAGGACACAGTATTGATAAATCCTGTATCTTCTTATTGAAAGACACAGTATTGTTAAATCTTGTGTCTTCTTATTGACAGTACACAGTATTGATAAATCCTTTATATTCTTATTGACAGGACACATTATTGTTAAATCTTGTGTCTTCTTATTGACAGTACACAGTATTGATAAATCCTTGTATCTTCTTATTAGTACAGGA
>NW_013942355.1:0-280 GCF_000517525.1 Limulus polyphemus
ACTGAAGAGGGATTATCGCTAGAAATTCAAATTAAAAGAGGAATACACTAGAGATGTGTCCTTTCCCCATGTCTATATAATTTGTACACAGAAAACATCTTTCGCAGCACTGAGAGTAACAAAGATATTAAGGTTGGTGATAAATAATTTAAGATATGCTGATGACACTAAACTGATGGCTGAAACAGAACAAGACTTACAAGATATTTTGAATGATGTAAATAACACAGGAATGAGGTATGGAATGAAAATGAATGCTAAGAAGACAAAGAGTATGCTG
>NW_013942356.1:0-265 GCF_000517525.1 Limulus polyphemus
CCACGAATACCTAGATGTAACTCTAGTTACCAAATTTATAACCACCATACTCATCGTTAGCGTTATTTGGTACAACAACTCCACGAATACCTAGATGTAACTCTAGTTACCAAATTTATAACCACCATACTCATCTTTAGCCTTACTTGGTACAACTACTCCATGAACACCTAGGTGTAACTCTATTTACGGAATTTATAACCACCATACTCATCTTTAGCCTTACTTGGTACAACTACTCCAGGAACACCTAGGTGTAACTCTA
>NW_013942357.1:0-407 GCF_000517525.1 Limulus polyphemus
TAGATATTAACGACATTTAAACAGGTAGTAACATACCAGTGTCAAAACTAACATTAAACAACCTTAGATATTAACGGCATTAAAACAGGTAGTAACATACAAGTGTCAAAGATCAACATTAAACAACAGGAGATATTAACGACATTTAAAAAAGGAATGACATACCAGTGTCAAAGAAAAACATTCAACAACAGTAGATATTAACGACATTTAAGCAGGTAGTAACATACCAGTGTCAAATACCAACATTAAACAACAGTAGATATTAACGACATTTAAACAAGTAGTAACATACCAGTGTCAAAGACCAACATTAAACAACAGTAGATATTGACGACATTTAAACAGGTAGTAACATACCAGTGTCAAAAACCAACATTAAACAACAGTAGATATTAACGACATTT
>NW_013942358.1:0-228 GCF_000517525.1 Limulus polyphemus
AAATATATGAGAATAATTGACACATTGACTGCAGACTAATATCAACAGTGAGTCATAGAACGATATTAGCTATCGTGTCCTATTTAATCCAGTCAGACTGAACGAATCAAATATAGATATATTGTAAATATATGAGTTAATTAAGACTTTGGCTGCTTTCTAAAGTCAACAGTGGGTTATAGAACGATTCTAGCTATTGGGGACTATTTAATTCACTCGGACTTAAGG
>NW_013942359.1:0-380 GCF_000517525.1 Limulus polyphemus
AAGATTTACGATAATGTGAACTGTCAATAAGAAGACACAAGATATAAGGATACTGTGTACTGTCAATAAGAAGACACAAGATTTAACGATACTGTGTACTGTCAATAAGAAGAAACAAGATTTAACGATACTGTGTACTGTCAATAAGAAGACACAAGATTTAACGATAGTGTGTACTATCAATAAGAAGATAAAAGATTTAACAATACTGTGTACTGTCGATAAGAAGACACAAGATTTAATAATACTGTGTACTATCACTAACAAGCCACAAGATTTTAACGATAGTGTGTACTGTCAATAAGAAGACACAAGATTTAACGATACTGTGTACTGTCAATAAGAAGACACAAGATTTAACAATACTGTGTACTGTCGAT
>NW_013942360.1:0-329 GCF_000517525.1 Limulus polyphemus
TTTCAATACAAGGAATGTCTTGATGTGCACTATTCAGAATGGACATCCTTTCATCGAAATTTCCAATATTTATTCCATAATCCTATATCAAAATATGCGGAGTTCGAGTTTTCTTTTTTCCCTCAGGGTATAAGTAACAAGAAGGGCTTTAAATATAAGAATATTCAACCCAAATCACCCCCATCTAACAGATCATGACGTCTTACTACAAAATAAACACCGACTTTTGAATTATGTCTACTTTGAATGAAGAAAAGTTCTATTTTATTTTACTTTGGATGCGAATATTGCTTTTTTATGAATGTTATAATGTCTCAATATTGAATTAT
>NW_013942361.1:0-290 GCF_000517525.1 Limulus polyphemus
CTGTCAATAAGAAGATAAAGGATTTATCAATACTGTGTACTGTCAATAAGAAGACACAATATTTAACGATACTTTGTACTGTCAATAAGAAGATAAAGGATTTATCAATACTGTGTACTGTCAAAAAAAAGACACAAGATTTAACAATACTGTGTCCTGTCAATAATAAGATACAGGATTTATCAATGACAGTACACATTGAATAAGAAGACACAAGATTTAAGAATACTGTGATCTTCTTATTGACAGGAAAATCCTGTACAGTATTGATGTCCTGTCAATAAGAAGAA
>NW_013942362.1:0-443 GCF_000517525.1 Limulus polyphemus
ATCCTCGACAGCTATCTGCGCTAGTCGTTCCTAACCTAGCAGTGATCTGCCTAATCAACATCCCCCACCGTCAAATCTTGGGCTTCTCTTTTACAAATGAATAATGGGTTTGACCTGGAATTTCTAACGCCCCCATACCAGCAAGGGTTCAAATCTTTTGGAAAAGTTTCATACAATTTTCCATTAAAAAGAAAAAAGCTTCCATCATAGCTTTACAAACATTCTTATGTCATTCAGTGCCCTCTTTCTCACTACGTTTAGAAACAGGCAGAATATAACATCTGTATTATCTGGGATAGAGCAAAGTAGAAACGGCTCAACAAACACCTAGAGCGTGTCATGGCTTGGTGGTTAAGGATCTCGACTCGCAATTGCTACGGTTATGTGTTATATATACTACCTGTAATGCAACATTTGTTATAGTCGAGTTTAACGTAATGACG
>NW_013942363.1:0-350 GCF_000517525.1 Limulus polyphemus
GTAGATATACATCAAACATACGATAGACAGTAATTGAAAGAAGTAGATATACATCAAATATACGATAGACAGTAAGAGAAAGAAGTAGATATACATCAAATATACGATAGACAGTAACAGAAAGAAGACGATATACATCAAACATACGATAGACAGTAAAAGAAAGAAGTACATATACATCAAATATACGATAGACAGTAACAGAGAAGTAGATATACATCAAATATACGATAGACAGTAATAGAAAGAAGTAGATATACATCAATCACACGATAGACAGTAATAGAAAGAAGTAGATATACATCAAATATACAATAGACAGTAACAGAAAGAAGTAGATATACATCAAA
>NW_013942364.1:0-300 GCF_000517525.1 Limulus polyphemus
TTGGTACAACTACTCCATGAACACCTAGGTGTAACTCTAGTTACGGAATTTATAACCACCATATTCATCTTTAGCGTTATTTGGTAAAACTACTCCATTAACACTTAGGTGTAATTATAGTTACTGAATTTATAACCACCATCTTCATCTTTAGCCTTACTTGGAACAACTACTCCATGAACACCTAGGTTAACTCTAGTTACAGAATTTATGACCACCATACTCATCTTTAGCCTTACGTGGTACAACTACTCCATGAATACTTAGGTTTAACTCTGGTTGCCGAATTTATAACCCCAT
>NW_013942365.1:0-322 GCF_000517525.1 Limulus polyphemus
GCAAAATTCTAGCCTTCTTATATCATTTTTGCGACTTTTGTGGTCGTTTTATGTTACTCTTTTATTGGCTTTTCTGAAAGCGTATGTGTACTGCAGTGAAGCTTCTTGTTACCAGAGGGTCCTAAATTGATGATTCTTCACCAAATTTGGTATGTAGGTACACTTTAACGTTGCGTAGTTATATGCAGAGGTACTGGTACAAAACGCAAAACGTTCCATAACTCCCTTAAAACAAAGAGTAGGAAGGTAAAAGTCGTTCCATTTGGACGGATCATCTCCAAATTTTTTATGAACGTTCGTGTCATATATGCGTATTTACATG
>NW_013942366.1:0-288 GCF_000517525.1 Limulus polyphemus
TTCTTGTTACCAGAGGGTCCTAAATTGATGATTCTTCACCAAATTTGGTATGTAGGTACACTTTAACGTTGCGTAGTAATATGCAGAGTTTTACCTCCCTACTGTTTGTTTTAAAGGAGTTATGGAACGTTTTGCGTTTTGTACCAGTACTTCATTCCATTTGGACGGATATTCTCGAAATTTTTTCAGTAACGTTCGTTGCATAGCTTGCATATTTACATGCAAAATTCTAGCCGCAAAATTCTAGTCTTCTATTGTCATTTTTGCGACTTTTGTGGTCGTTTTATG
>NW_013942367.1:0-695 GCF_000517525.1 Limulus polyphemus
AGGATTAAGTCTACTACAGAGTGGAAGTTTATTTGCAAAGGGTTAGTCTTTCAGAGAGTGGGAGTTTAGTTGCTAAGGATTAGTCTACCAGAGAGTGGGTATTTAGTTGCAAAGGGTTAGTCTACCAGAAAGTGGGAGTTTAGTTGCAAAAGATTAGCCTACCAGAGAGTGGGAATTTAGTTGCAAAGGAGGATTAGTCTACCAGAGAGTGGGAGTTTAGTTGCAAAGGGTTAGTCTACCAGAGAGTGGGAGTTTAGTTGCAAAGGATTAGTCTACTAGAAAGTGGGAGTTTAGTTGCTACTAGAGAGTAGGAGTTTAGTTGCAAAGGATTAGCCTACCAGAGAGTGGGAGTTTAGTTGCAAAGGGTTAGTCTACCAGAGAGTGGAAGTTTAGTTGCAAATGATTAGTCTACCAGAGAGTGGGAATTTAGTTGCAAAGGATTAGTCTACCAGAGAGTGGGAGTTTAGTTGAAAAGGATTAGTCTAATAGAGAGTGGGGACTAATCCTTTGCAACTAAACTTACCAGAGAGTGGGAGTTTAGTTGCAAAGGATTAGTCTACCAGAGAGTGGAAGTTTATTTGCAAAGGTTTAGTCTTTCAGAGAGTGGGAGTTTAGTTGCTAAGGATTAGTCTACCAGAGAGTGGGTATTTAGTTGCAAAGGGTTAGTCTACCAGAAGTGGGAGTTAGTTGTCGAA
>NW_013942368.1:0-704 GCF_000517525.1 Limulus polyphemus
GACAGTACACAGTATAGTTAAGTCTTGTGTCTTCTTATTGAGAGTACACATTATTGTTAAATCTTGTGTGTTCTTATGGACAGTGCACAGTATAGTTAAATCTTGTGTCTTCTTATTGACAGTACAAGGTATCGTTTAATCTTGTGTCTTCTTATTGACAGTACACAGTATCGTTAAATCTTGTGTCTTCTTATTGACAGTACACAGTATCGTTAAATCTTGTGTCTTCTTATTGACAGTACACAGTATCGTTAAATCTTGTGTCTTCTTATTGACAGTACACAGTATCGTTAAATCTTGTGTCTTCTTATTGACAGTACACAATATTGTTAAATCTTGTGTCTTCTTATTGAAAGTACACAGTATAGTTAAATCTTGTGTCTTCTTATTGACAGTACACAGTATCGTTAAATCTTGTGTCTTCTTATTGACAGTACACAGTATAGTTAAATCTTGTGTCTACTTATTGACAGTGCACAGTATCGTTAAATCTAGTGTCTCTTCTTATTGAAAGTACACAGTATCGTTAATTCTTGTGTCTTCTTATTGACAGTACACAGTATCGTTAAATCTTGTGTCATCTTATTGACAGTACACAGTATCGTTAAATCTTTTGTCTTCTTATTGACAGTACACAGTATCGTTAAATCTTGTGTCTTCTTATTGAAAGTACACAGTATCGTTAAATCTTGTGTCTTCTTATT
>NW_013942369.1:0-352 GCF_000517525.1 Limulus polyphemus
CAGTAACTATAGTTACATCTAGGTATTTATGGAGTAGTTGTACCAAGTAAGGCTAAAAAGAGTGTGGTGGTTATAAATTCTGTAACTATATTTACATCTAGGTATTTATGGAGTAGTTGTACCAAGTAAGGCTAAAAAGAGTGTGGTGGTTATAAATTCTGTAACTATATTTACATCTAGGTATTTATGGGAGTATTTGTACCAAGTATGGCTAAAGATGTTTATGGTGGTTATAAATTTTGTAACTAGAGTTACAATTAAGTGTTCATGGAGTAGTTGTACCAAGTAAGGCTAAAGATGAGAATGATGGTTATAAATTTGGTAACTATAGTTACACCTAAATGTTTATGAA
>NW_013942370.1:0-280 GCF_000517525.1 Limulus polyphemus
CATCATTGTGATGATAGATCTACTTCACCTGGTTCCATATCTTGTTTTAAAATGACCCATCATTGTGATGACAGACCTAGTTCATCTGCTTCCATATCTTGTTCTAAAATGACCCATCATTGTGATGATAGACCTAGCTCATCTGGTTCCATATCTTGTTCTAAAATGACCCATCATTGTGATGATAGATTCTACTTCACCTGGTTCCATATCTTGTTTTAAAATGACCCATCATTGTGATGAAAGACCTAGTTCATCTGGTTCCATATCTTGTTCTAAG
>NW_013942371.1:0-1210 GCF_000517525.1 Limulus polyphemus
GTTAAATCTTGTGTTTTCTTATTGACAGATTACAGTATTGTTAAATGTTTTGTCTTCTATTGACAGTACAAAGTAGCGTCAAATATTGTGGCTTCTTATTGACAGTACACAGTATTGTTAAATCTTGTGGCTTCTTATTGACAGTAAACAGTATCGTTAAATTTTGTGTCTTCTTATTGACAGTAAACAGTATTGTTAAATCTTGTGTCTTCTTATTGATAGTACACAGTATTGTTTAATCTTGTGTCTTCTTATTGACAGTACACAGTATTGTTAAATCTTGCGTCTTATTTTCGACAGTACACTGTATTTTTAAATATTGTGTCTTCTTATTCACAGTACACAGTATCGTTAAATTTTTTGTCTTCTTATTGACACAACACATAGTATCTTTAAATCTTATGTTTTATTATTGACAGTACACAGTATTGTTTAATCTTGTGTCTTCTTATTAACAGTACACATTATCGTTAAATCTCGCGTGTCTTATTTACAGCACACTGTATTGTTAAATCTTGTGTCTTCTTATTCACAAAACATAGTATTGATAAATCTTGCGTCTTCTTATTGATAGTACACAGTATTGTTTAATCTTGTGTCTTCTTATTGATAGTACACAGTATTGTTAAATCTTGCGTCTTAATATCGACAGTACACAGTATTTTTAAATCTTGTGTCTTCTTATTGACAGTAAACAGTATCGTTAAATTTTGTGTCTTCTTAATGATAGTACACAGTATTGTTAAATATTGTGTCTCATTATTGATAGTACACAGTATCGTTAAATCTTGTGTGTCTTATTGACAACACACTGTATTGTTAAATCTTGTGTCTTCTTATTCACAAAACAGAGTATCGTTAATTCTTGCGTCTTCTTATCAACAGTACACAGTATTATTATATCTTGTGTTTTTCACAAGATTTAACAATACTGTGTACTGTCGATAAGAACACACAAGATTTAACAATATTGTGTAATGTCAATAAACTTCTTATTTACTATACACAATATTGTTAAATCTTGCGTCTTCTTATCGACAGGGAACAGTATTGTTACATCTTGAGTCTTCTTATCGACAGTACACAGTATCGTTAAATCTTGTGTCTCTTATTGACAGTACACAGTATTGTTAAAACTTGTGTCTTCTTATTGATAGTACACAATATAGTTAAATCTTGTGTGTTCTTATTGATAGTACACTGCATCGTT
>NW_013942372.1:0-214 GCF_000517525.1 Limulus polyphemus
AATACTGTGTACTGTCGATAAGAAGACACAAGATTTAACGATACTGTGTACTGTCACTAACAAGCCAAAAGACTTAAAGATACTCTGTACTGTCAATAAGAAGACACAATATTTAACGATAGTGTATACTGTCAATAAGAAGACACTAGATTTAACAATACTGTGTACTGTCGATAAGAAGACACAAGATTTAACGATACTGTGTACTGTCAAT
>NW_013942373.1:0-316 GCF_000517525.1 Limulus polyphemus
AATGAGTGGGATCGACACCAAAATAATGCACTGGTCACTTTAAAGAGAAGAATAATGAGTGGGATCGACACCAAAACACCACACCAATCACTTTAAAGAGAAGGATAATGAGTGGGATCAACACCAAAACAATGCACTGGTCACTATAAAGACAAGGATAATGAGTGTGATCAACATCAAAACACCACACCAATCACTTTAAAGAGAAGGATAATGAGTGGGATCAACACCAAAACAATGCACTGGTCACTATAAAGACAAGGATAATGAGTGGGATCAACACCAAAACAATGCACCAATCACTTTAAAGAGAAGG
>NW_013942374.1:0-553 GCF_000517525.1 Limulus polyphemus
AGTACACAGTATCGTTAAATCTTGTGTCTTCTTATCAACAGCACACAGTATCGTTAAATCTTGTGTATTCTTATTGACAGTACACAGTATTGTAAAATCTTGTGTCTTCTTATTGATAGGACACATTATTGTTAAATCTTGTGTTTTCTTACTGACAGTACACATTATCGTTGAATATTGTGTATTCCTATTGACAGTACACAGTATCGTTAAATCTTGTGTCTTCTTATTGACAGTACACAGTATCGTTAAATCTTGTATCTTCTTATTGACAGTACACAGTATCGTTAAATCTTTTGTCTTCTTATTGACAGTACACAGTATCGATAAATCTTGTGTCTTCTTATGGGCAGTACACAGTATTGATAAATCGTGTGTCTTCTTATTGAGAGTGCACAGTATCGTTAAATCTTGTGTCTTCTTATTGACAGTACACAGTATCGTTAAATCTTCTGTCTTCTTATTGACAGTACACAGTATCGTTAAATCTTGTGTCTTCTTTTTGACAGTACACAGTATAGTTAAATCTTCTGTCCTTCTTATTGACAGTACA
>NW_013942375.1:0-407 GCF_000517525.1 Limulus polyphemus
GGTATTGGCTAAAGGATAGACGAATAATGTTTGGTATTGGCTAATGGTTAGATGATTAATGGTAGATTCTGGCTAAATGTTCAATAAACAATGTTTGGTATTGACTAATGATTAGAAAAACATTGTTTGTTACTGGCTAATGGTTAGATGAACAATGTTTGGTATTGGCTAATGGTTAGATGAACAATGTTGGTATTGACTAATGGTTAGATGAACAATGTTTTCATTAGTCAATACCAAACATTGTTTATTGAACCTTTAGCCAATATCTACCATTAATCATATAACCCTTAGCCAATACCTTTAGATGAACAATTTTTGGTATTGGCTAATGGTTAGATTAATAATGTTTGCTATTGGCTAATTGTTAGATGAATAATGTTTCTCATAAAATAGTAACAATGTTC
>NW_013942376.1:0-410 GCF_000517525.1 Limulus polyphemus
ATCTCCGGAGAAGAGTACCATCTTCAAGCCTCAACTGGTCCCAATGTGCCCAATAGTGCTTTGTCACAGGGCTTAGACTAGACACCTTCTCCCAAGCAGGGCGCAAAACATTGTTTTTAGAAAATCAATCACTGGCTTCAAATCTTGGTATTCCTCCTGTTCTGCTTTGATATCTATATTTGGTTCCATTCACCATCATCAACTCTTTCAGTCAGCTTGACTTCAGCTTGATTGCACCTGGTTAGTTCAACCTCTCTTTTGCAGCAATGTCTGCAGTCATTTTTGCAGGGTCTTCGGCTCAGTCCATCAGCATTACCATGGGATTTTCCTTCTCTATATTGGATACTATAATTATACTGTCTATTTCCCGTTCCAACGTGCTAGTTGTCCATCTGGGTTCTTTAATGATC
>NW_013942377.1:0-392 GCF_000517525.1 Limulus polyphemus
GTGTACTGTACAATAAAAAGACCCAAGATTTAACAATACTGTGTACTGTCAATAAGAAGACACAAGATTTAACAATACTGTGTACTGTCAATAAGAAGACACAAGATTTAACGATACTGTGTACTGTCAATAAGAACACACAAGATTTAACGATACTGTGTACTGTCAATAAGAAGACACAAGATTTAACGATACTGTGTACTGTCAATAAGAAGACACATTATTCTAACGATAATGTGTACTGTCAGTAAGAAAACACAAGATTTAGCAATAATGTGTCCTGTCAATAAGAAGACACAAGATTTTACGATACTGTGTACTGTCAGTAAGAAGACATAAGATTTAACGATACTGTGTACTGTCAATAAGAAGACACAAGATTTAACGATACT
>NW_013942378.1:0-204 GCF_000517525.1 Limulus polyphemus
CTTACTTGGTACAACTACTCCATGAACACCTAGGTGTAACTCTAGTTACAGAATTTATAACAACCATACTCATCTTTAGCCTTACTTGGTACAACTACTCCATGAACACCTAGGTGTAACTCTAGTTACGGAATTTATAACAACCATACTCATCTTTAGCCTTACGTGGTACAACTACTCCAGTAACACTTAGGTTTAAATCTA
>NW_013942379.1:0-395 GCF_000517525.1 Limulus polyphemus
AAGATGAATATGGTGGTTATAAATTCGGTAACTAGAGTTACACCTAAGTGTTAATGGAGTAGTTGTACCAAGTAAGGATAAAGATGAATATGGTGGTTATAAATTCGGTAACTATAGTTACACCTAGGTGTTCATGGAGTAGTTGTACCAGGTAAAGCTAAAGATGAGTATGGTGGTTATAAATTCGGTAAACTAGAGTTACACCAAGGTATTCGGGGAGTAGTTGTACCAAGTAAGGCTAAAGATGAATATGGTGGTTATAAATTCGGTAACTAGAGTTACACCTAGGTATTCGTGGAGTTGTTGTACAAAATAACGCTACAGATGAGTATGGGGGTTATTAATTCGGTAACTGGAGTTACACCTATATGTTCATGTAGTAGTTGTAGCAAGTT
>NW_013942380.1:0-352 GCF_000517525.1 Limulus polyphemus
AAGACACAAGAATTAACGATACTGTGTACTGTCAATAAGAAGACACAAGATTTATCGATACTGTGTAGTTTCAATAAGAAGACACAAGATTTAACAAAACTGTGTACTGTCAATAAGAAGACACAAGATTTAACAATACTGTGTACTATCAATAAAAAGACACAAGATTTAACGATACTGTGTACTGTCAATAAGAAGACACAAGATTTAACGATACTGTGTAGTTTCAATAAGAAGACACAAGATTTAACAAAACTGTGTACTGTCAATAAGAAGACACAAGATTTAACAATACTGTGTACTATCAATAAAAAGACACAAGATTTAACGATACTGTGTACTGTCAATAAGA
>NW_013942381.1:0-462 GCF_000517525.1 Limulus polyphemus
TGTGATGGTTATGGCTGTGGATAGTTCTATAGGACAATGTGTTATAATTATGACTGTGGATAGTTCTATAGGACAATGTGTTATAATTATGGCTGTAGATAGTTCTATAGAACACTGTACGATAGTTATGGCTGTAGATAGTTCTATAGTACAGTGTGTGATGGTTATGGTTGTGGATAGTTCTATAGGACAATGTGTGATAGCTATGGTTGTGGATAGTTCTATAGAACAGTGTGTGATGGTTATGGTTGTGGATAGTTCTATAGAACAGTGTGTGATGGTTATGGTTGTGGATAGTTCTATAGGACAATGTGTTATAATTATGACTGTGGATAGTTCTATAGGACAATGTGTTATAGTTATGGCTGTGGATAGTTCTATAGGACAATGTGTTATAGTTATGGCTGTGGATAGTTCTATAGGACAATGTGTTATAGTTATGGCTGTGGATAGTTCTATAGG
>NW_013942382.1:0-341 GCF_000517525.1 Limulus polyphemus
AGGTGTTTAATATCGTGAAGGGAATTGATAGTGTTGATGTATCATACTTAATAGTGAGAACAGTAGGACTAGGGAACATAAATTTTGGCAAGGCAGTTGTCTAAGACAGTTATATTTTTCTAACAGGGAATGAGTTGCCTTTAGATGTTGCAGAGGCAGTAAATTTAAATGAGTTTAAGAATAAGTTTGATAAGTTTGTGAATGATAAGGGCTGGCTTTAAGTGTTTTTTAAGTTAATTTAGTTTAGAGTGTGGAGCCGAGGTCGACCAAGAGGTCCCATGTTAACATAACATAATGTTTTAGGACAAGGTTTAATATCGTTCCACGGTTTTGGACCAGAC
>NW_013942383.1:0-721 GCF_000517525.1 Limulus polyphemus
AGTTAGATGGACAGACAACAGACGGTACATTATATAGATATCCATCCACAACCTGGGAAGTAGTTAGATGAACAGACAACAGACGGTAGTATTATATAGATATCATCCACATCCTGGGAAGTAGTTAGATGGAGAGAAACAAACAGTACTATTATCTAGATACCCATCCACACCCTGGGAAGTAGTTTATGAAGTAGTTAGATGGACAGACAACAAACAGTACTATTATATAGGGTGTGGATGGATATCTGGGAAGTAGTTAGATGAACAGACAAGTGTGTGGATGGATATCTATATAATAGTACCGTTTGTTGTCTGTCCATCTAACTACTTCCCAGGGTGTGGATGGATGTCTATATAATAGTACGGTCTGTTGTCTGTCCATCTAACTACTTCCAAGTGTGCGGATGGATATCTATATAATAGTACCATCTGTTGTCTGTTCATTTAACTACTTCCCAGGGTGTGGATGGGTATCTATATAATAGTACTGTTTGTTGTCTGTCCATTAAACTACTTCCAAGGGTGTGGATGGATATCTATATAATAGTACCGTCTGTGTTTGTTGTCTGTCATCTAATTACTTCCAAGGGTGTGGATGGGTATTTATATAATAGTACCGTCTGTTGTCTGTCCATCTGACTACTTCCCAGTACTATTATATAGATATCCATCCACACCCTGGGAACTAACTAGATGGACAGACAACAGACGGTACTAT
>NW_013942384.1:0-253 GCF_000517525.1 Limulus polyphemus
TTTACATTCACCAAGTCTTGATATAAAAATATAACTTTACACTCACCAAGTCTTGATATAAAAATATAACTTTGCATTCACTAAGTCTTGATATGAAAATATAACTTTACATTCACCAAGTCTTGATATAAAAATATAACTCTGCATTCACCAAGTCTTGATATAAAATAAAATTTACATTCACCAAGTCTTGATATAAAATATAACTCGACATTCACCAAGTCTTGATATAAAATAAAACTTTACATTCACC